>NC_138301.1:54237500-54265000 GCF_965601325.2 Salmo salar
TCTCCCTCTCTGTCCTCTCTCTCCCCTCTCTGTCCTCTCTCTCCCCTCTCTATCCTGCCTCTCTCCCTCTCTGTCCTGCTCTCTCCCTCTCTGTCCTGCCTCCCTCTCTATCCTGCCTCTCTCCTCTCTCCCCTCTCTATCCTGCCTCTCTCCCTCTCTGTCCTGCCTCTCCCCTCTCTGTCCTGCCTCTCCCCTCTCTATCCTGCCTCTCCCCTCTCTATCCTGCCTCTCTCCCTCTATATCCTGCCTCTCTCCCTCTCCCTCTCTGTCCTGCCTCTCCCCTCTCTATCCTGCCTCTCTCCCTCTATATCCTGCCTCTCTCCCTCTATATCCTGCCTCTCTCCCTCTCTGTCCTGCCTCTCTCCCTCTCTGTCCTGCCTCTCTCCCTCTCTGTCCTGCCTCTCTCCCTCTCTCTCCCTTCTCTATCCTGCCTCTCTCCTCTCTCCCCTCTCTATCCTGCCTCTCTCCCTCTCTGTCCTGCCATTGTGAATGTTAATTAACCATGATGTGTGAAATGTCAGTCTCTCATTGGCTGTTGCATTATGGGTAGTGGACAGGAAGTATGTTGCCTGGTAACAGCTGTATTTGAAGCTTCCTGTTTTATTCAGTATGTCCTTTTGTTGCGTTCTTATTTTGTTTAGGTAAATACTTCCGCAGGTTATCATATCGCTTGCTAATAAAAGACGCACTTTGGGCAACAACAAAGAAAACCCATCTACTTCGTCAGCCTCCTCACTGTTAAAACCCATCTACTTCGTCAGCCTCCTCACTGTTAAAACCCATCTACTTCGTCAGCCAATGTTAAAACCCAGCCGCTGGGTCTGGGTCAACCTCACAGTGTGGGTTGGAGTCACATTGAGTTACGCCTGACTGGGATTATTGTATATGGCACCAGAACCTCAGTCCTGTATTGCAGATGGAGTGACACGCAAACACCCATACCCACACCCACACCAACACCCACACACCCACACCCACACAACACCCACACACCCACACCCACCCACACCCACACCAACACCCACACACCCACACCCACACAACACCCACACACCCACACCCACACACACCAACACCCACACCCACACCCACACCAACACCCACACCCACACCCACACACACCCACACCAACACCCACACCCACACCAACACCCACACACACCCACACCCACACCCACACCAACACCCACACCCACACCAACACCCACACACACCCACACCCACACCCACCATGTGAAGTTAAACTGGTGAATCCTCCTGTGCTGTGAAGAAACCCCCCCTCTGTTTTTCTAAATGCCAGAGAACATCTGGTAGTGTGGCCACATGTCCTACTCTCTGTTATCTATCTGAGTCCTCAGAACCGTGTCACCACCACACCAAGTCCTTTCTGTGACAAACCAACACCACGATACCATCCAAGCTGTTGAATCACACAGATATCCTGCTGAAATCTGATATGTAGACCGTCATACGCTCCCTTCTACATCCACTCAGAGGAGAATGATGTCGCACTTTCTCAATGGGCTTTCTTTTAGAGATAGGGCCTGGGAAATGGGCTTTCTTTCAGAGATAGAGCATGGGGAAATGGGCTTTCTTTTAGAGATAGAGCCTGGGGAAATGGGCTTTCTTTTAGAGATAGAGCCTGGGGAAATGGGCTTTCTTTCAGAGATAGAGCATGGGGAAATGGGCTTTCTTTTAGAGATAGAGCCTGGGGAAATGGGCTTTCTTTCAGAGATAGGGCCTGGGAAAATGGGCTTTCTTTTAGAGATAGAGCCTGGGGAAATGGGCTTTCTTTCAGAGATAGAGCCTGGGAAATGGGCTTTCTTTCAGAGATAGAGCCTGGGGAAATGGGCTTTCTTTCAGAGATAGAGCCTGGGGAAATGGGCTTTCTTTCAGAGATAGAGCCTGGGGAAATGGGCTTTCTTTCAGAGATAGAGCCTGGGGAAATGGGCTTTCTTTCAGAGATAGAGCCTGGGGAAATGGGCTTTCTTTCAGAGATGGGGCCTGGGAAATGGGCTTTCTTTCAGAGATAGGGCCTGGGGAAATGGGCTTTCTTTCAGAGATAGGGCCTGGGGAATGGATTAAAAAGGGATAACTTTGATGAATAGCAAACAATCAAAATCTCTTTCTCCACAAAATGTACTGTAATGGTGTAGCTAACAGGATATGACATGCTCAACAAACTCTGCTTCTAGAAATTCAAGAAAGGCTGAGGAAACGCAAAGTCATTGTCGATCAACCAGATCACCTATCTGCTGCCTTGTCCCCCACTGCCTTGGCAGTCTGTCGGTCTATCAATCAGATCTCCTATCTGCTGCCTTGTCCCCCACTGCCTTGGCAGTCTGTCAGTCTATCAATCAGATCTCCTATCTGCTGCCTTGTCCCCCACTGCCTTGGCAGTCTGTCGCTCGATCAACCAGATCACCCAGCTGCTGCCTTGTCCCCCACTGCCTCGGCAGTCTGTCGCTCTATCAACCAGATCACCTATCTGCTGCCTTGTCCCCCACTGCCTCGGCAGTCTGTCACTCTATCAACCAGATCTCCTATCTGCTGCCTTGTCCCCCACTGCCTCGGCAGTCTGTCGCTCTACCAACCAGATCTCATATCTGCTGCCTTGTCCCCCACTGCCTTGGCAGTCTGTCGCTCGATCAACCAGATCACCTATCTGCTGCCTTGTCTGTGTCTATTCAGTCTGTGGATTCTCAAAATAACATTATGATTTCAAATATAAGAGCCTGTTTTACACTATTGTTTAAGAGACATTATCTAATCTAACTGAATGTGTGATATTGTTGCGCTCAACAACAAAACATCTATATTTTGCACACAAAAAAAGAAAGAAAAGGTCCTGAATTGCTTTTTGTGAACACATTTTCTACAGAAAAATGGCTATGTATGTTCCAATTTGAGAATATCTTTCCTTTTTTATTTATTTGACAGTTTATACGGATTTAGCCTGTGTTGTAATCCGGATGACAATAGTTACGTCAATAGTGACGAAGGTCTCAACTGTCAACAGCATGTTGTAACGTTTGTTTTATGACGGCGTTATGAAGGCGTTTTTGCAATTTACCAAACAGATAAAATAGTCTCTCAGCGGGCTATAGTTATATACCTTATATCTTAGTTCTATACAAACATTATATACAATAGAAATAAAGGCTATTGGTTTCAAAGGAAATAATTGAATTGAAAACCCCTCATCTGTGGACCGATCTGGAGTCAGCTCGAAGTTAATTCTGTTATTTCTTACTACCACGAAAGTGTTCCGCGTGACCACGTGCTTTGATCATTTCCATTTGATGTAAATATGTAAGCTGTTCTCGCCTATCGCCTTACGTCGGGCCTCTATCGCAATGTCTATTTGTCAGATATTGTAGCGAAAAGCACAAATCGGAGAGCCCAGTTTGTTTATACCCGCCCTCTCAGACACGTTGCCGTAGGAGAGGCTGCACGGGGTGTCCGTTACTCCATCACGACATTCACCGCATCCCTACACCGACCTGGGGGGGAGCCCAGCCATGAGCCCAGGGTCCTGATCTCACCGCTCATAGCAGACCCCGGGGGAAGCCGCTATAGTCACTTGTTCCGGTAAGTCAGGACGCTATGAGACCCTGTGTCACGGCAGATGAGCGCACTGGCGCTGACATAAGCGACGAGGCTGGACTGATCTAGAAAACACACGTGTTGTACAGCCCACTACAAGAGTTGGATGATAAACCTAGTAGTCTTCTGTTTTCATCCATTTGCTTTTGGACTAGAACAAGCTTTCATTGTACAATAGTTTGTCACATATCTTGTCGGAGAGGTTGTGGAACTAATGTGTGAGGTGAGAGTGTTATTTCTGCGTGTGGTGACGCGTCCAGGGTTGCGCTCAGAGGAATTAATACATAGTATCGACTTGGGTGGCGACTATTCTTTCATTCATGTTGGTCACATTGTAGCAATGTTTCTACACTATTTTATCTGGGCAAATTAGATTTAAACCGAGTTGTCTTTGTCTATGAATGTGTAATAGACTATACCGTTTATTAAGTCTTAAATAATTTGAACTGCTCTAATATAAATTGCCAATAGAACTGGAATAGAATTAGATGTGTATAGGTGTGTTTTCTTGTCGGTGTCCGGTGTTTAATGTACATGTGAATTAGCAAGTAAAAAACAATGTGTTGTCGGCGGTGTTGGGCTTTTCTTTATTACGTAATGTTAGACAGTGATCCTTTACGGACGGATTTGTAGATATACTTTATCCAGACAGGCCACGATCTATGTACAGGATCTATTCTATCGTTTCTGTGGATTGACTTGATATCGATGGATCAGTACGAGCTGTATCCTGGGCATTGGTTTACCTTGATATTCAAGCATAACTCCCACTGTTTATTCCATTGTAAAATTTTAGAGTAGGGACAAGTCGATAGTATCTGTGTTGCCCAGTGAAGGCATTTCACCTTAGGCATGTGTAGAAGCATTTTACATTAAAAGGACTCTCGACTTCCGTTAAGACATCAACATAATATTCACTAGCATTACAAACATAATTACGCCTTCATAACCATTTTATAACACGTGCTTTTATACAGATGAATTTGTTCAGAATGCTCCAGCCAGGATACTATTCTGTTATCAGTGACCAGTATAATTCCCATTGGCTTTGCCTGAAAACCATTTTAACCTGGATAACCACAATGGTGTAATATATTTATCTGTCTGTTAGAGCTGGTCCCTCCAAGGAAGTGGATTCTGAATGTATCTGGGTCTGAAATGTGGGTTTTAGGAGAAATGTAGGAACAAATGTAGAAGGACATGCATGTGTTTTCGTTATTCGCAGAGAGAGAGAGAGAACAGTAAACATCTTACATAATAACCTGCTAGAATTATATAATAAAGTGCCCTGTGTAATGATTTGGAAAGCTTGTGTCCCATAAAGTCATATAACTCGCCTATTTTGTGTACTAACCTAACCTTTGCTTTAATTTAATGGCATAACGCATGTTAAACACGTGGAAGTTGGTGGTTTCCTATATGAATCACAGGACCGGTTTCCCAGAGCAAGAGGAAACCTAGTCATTGAGATTTTCCCGAAAATCTACCAAGTTTCTATACTGGGAATAATTTATATTTATCCCGAGAGTCCCGGGGAATACCGCAACAACAAAAAATCGGAAGTGCTTATTTAAAGGGTTTAAAACCAAGATATGGTCACGATGCCAGGGTTTCTCCACAAATAAGATTGTTGCTGCGCCACTATGTAAAGATTTCACAGCAAGTGAAAGTGATATTTAGTGTTAGAGTAACTTTGATTGCCAATGATATAGTTGTAACTTGCGGCCGTTGATAAAATCCGAGCTTTAACAGATTCCTGAATAGATTGAAGGCGTTTCAGCAGTAGGCCTGTGAGGCTGTCACACAGCGCACCCCGGGTATGCTGGACCGTTGGCGAATCATACAAACCTTGTCATGGCAATCAAACAAAAGTCAGGTGACCAAAGTTGCTAAACTTGCTAGATAACCTCCAACGAGTTACAGAATATCTCCTATTTGGCTATATCGAGTTGATGATTATACAGAGAGGCCTACAGATCAGTTCACGAATAACGGGAGGTGAAGAGAGGACGTTTGTTTGGGTTAAATATCAACGTATCTTAACAGGGACCAACTATGTAACAAAACATAAATACATCTATGTCTACCAGACAGCTACTGTCATACTGTTTGTTGATCACATATTCTATAACCGAAGCTGTCATATGGGCACCAAGCCGACACAGCGCAGAGACGTGGCTTAAATGTTATAGGGGTATTTTGACATGCGAAAACGAGACGTACTTTGATAATGTAACCTACAGATACCAGAATACAGTTAGGAATGTTCATAGGAGACAGGAGTCAGGATTTTGGTTGGTTTCAGTGGGTTGGGAAGATAGGAAAATAACCTCGTCTCTATATATACAAGGCCACTACGAGTCAATAGATAAATAATACTATAGATTTAGGCTACATTATTGCATGCTGAATGTTTCTGATCAGTGATCGATGAGCAAACGAATACATGAGCTGTACCACTTCTACTTGTCCAGTCAGAGATCAATTAACCAAATATACAGACAGAGATTCAATGAAACAAAATCACATCGATTGATTATCAGACACGTCACAGGCTTTTTGATCGGGAGGAGGAACAGGCTGAAGAGCAAAATCTACTGGTATAACATGCTAGTAGACTGTCCTGATCAGCTAATAAAGGAACACACTAGACTAAAGCTGATTATTAGCACTCACCTCAATTTAGATAAAATGTCACCTGCCTAATTGTTACCAAATACCAAAAGGAGATACAATGAAAACCAAAATCTGACATTGACTGATTCACACCCCTCTTGTTTGAGAGACAATTTAGCAGGTTTAAATATTATTTCTTGCAATTTTACACATTTTGTCATGGGGGTGCAAGGAAAATGTTGCCGTTTTAAAGCACATTTTCTTTCAATTCTATACATTTAGACAAATGTAATGTGTATTCTAAAAAACTACAACAATATCTATGGGCTAAAAAAAGTGAATAAAAAGAGTGACATGGGCTGATTCATCTGGCCATTCCTGACTAGTTATAAATATCTCTCTAATGTGTACAATGACTAACATGACAAGAGGAACTGATGATGTAATACCCAGTTTAGAAATGTCACCTTGTACATTCTACTATTAGAACTTTCACGACTAAGTTTAAAGCTGGACTGAGTTGCTTAAATATATATATATATATTTTACGAAACTCGCACCCCGCCTAGTTTATTTTTAACCCTTACATTCAACAAATTAAAAAGTGTTTTTCTCTTTCCCATGAACTAGGTTTTCTACATTATACATTGTGTTGCAGGTGCATAATAATGTACTGTATATTGTGTTGCAGGTGTGTGATAATGTACTGTATATTGTGTTGCAGGTGTGATAATAATGTACTGTACATTGTGTTGCAGGTGTGTGATAATAATGTACTGTATATTGTGTTGCAGGTGCATAATAATGTACTGTATATTGTGTTGCAGGTGTGATAATAATGTACTGTACATTGTGTTGCAGGTGTGTGATAATAATGTACTGTATATTGTGTTGCAGGTGTGTGATAATGTACTGTACATTGTGTTGCAGGTGCATAATAATGTACTGTATATTGTGTTGCAGGTGTGTGATAATGTACTGTACATTGTGTTTCAGGTGTGTGATAATGTACTGTATATTGTGTTGCAGCTGTGTGATAATGTACTGTACATTGTGTTGTAGGTGTGTGATAATGTACTGTATATTGTGTTGCAGCTGCGTGATAATGTACTGTATATTGTGTTGCAGGTGTGTGATAATGTACTGTATATTGTGTTGCAGGTGCATAATAATGTACTGTACATTGTGTTGCAGGTGTGTGATAATGTACTGTATATTGTGTTGCAGGTGCATAATAATGTACTGTATATTGTGTTGCAGGTGTGTGATAATGTACTGTATATTGTGTTGCAGGTGCATAATAATGTACTGTATATTGTGTTGCAGCTGTGTGATAATGTACTGTACATTGTGTTGTAGGTGTGTGATAATGTACTGTATATTGTGTTGCAGCTGTGTGATAATGTACTGTATATTGTGTTGCAGGTGTGTGATAATGTACTGTATATTGTGTTGCAGGTGCATAATAATGTACTGTACATTGTGTTGCAGATGTGTGATAATGTACTGTATATTGTGTTGCAGGTGCATAATAATGTACTGTATATTGTGTTGCAGGTGTGTGATAATGTACTGTATATTGTGTTGCAGGTGTGTGATGCTCTCCAGTGGATGAGAGCCCGTAGGCCTGCTATCCGGTGGAGGATGTCTGCGTCGGACTCTGATTACTCAATAGACTACCTGGCCAGTGACAGTGAGGATAATGACAACGACAGTGGCGTGGGACTGAGCCCCGACGGACACACAGTCGACAGTGCCAGGACGGCACCTTCATCCTCCTTACCCCCACCCTCATCATCATCATCATCATTAAGGGACTCTCCCAGTAACACTGACTGTGGTTCTTCTAAGGACGGGATCTCCAGGCTAAACAGGAATTCCAACCATGAGGACCCCCATAGGCTGAGCAGTGAAACGGGAGATTTCGGGGACTCTGGCCTCAGTAGGGATGGGGACAGTGATAACTCCAACGATGCTGACCCTCGACTGAGCAGGGACAGAGATTCTAGTTGTGGTGGCACCCCTCCAGCCACCTACGAGGGGGTCCGCTGCCCCAGTGAGACCCAGGGATATAGCTGGCCCACTGAGGCCAGTGAGACCCAGGAATATAGTCCTACTGTGTATGGCCAGCAGCAGCAGAGACTGTCATGGAGCCCGACGTCCTCCTCTCAAGCCTGGGATAGAAGCAGTAGACAGAGTGGCACTGGGAAGCCTGGGCAGGGCAGGAAGAGGGCACACAGCCATGGATGGCATCCTGGAGACCAGTATGAAGGCTGTAGGAACAGAGACACACCAAAACCTGGGGAGCCTGAGAAGGATCAGCTGTTTGCCCAGAAGGTGAAGGGTCACCACATGCAGTAGATCCTATAAATTCTACATGTCATTCTAGAGGGTCGCCCTGCCTATAAGACCCGTTATAAGACATGGGTCACACAGCCCAAATGCCACCCGATTCCCTGGACAGTGCACTACACCCTATCGGTCCTGGTCAAAAGTAGTGTACAAGTAAGGGTGTAGTGCACTAGTACACTACTATGGGCGCTCAAAACAAAACAAAGAGCACTATGAATGGAACAAGGTGATAATGTGTAGCTTTAGGTAGAATATATGGCAATAAAATATGTAATTAATAGAAGAAGATATGGCTAGACAACACTAGTTGTTTTAATCAGAAGATATGGCTATAACACTAGTTGTTTTAATCAGAAGATACGGCTATAACACTAGTTGTTTTAATCAGAAGATATGGCTAGACAACACTAGTTGTTTTAATCAGAAGATACGGCTATAACACTAGTTGTTTTAATCAGAAGATATGGCTAGACAACACTAGTTGTTTTAATCAGAAGATATGGCTATAATGCTAGTTGCTCTAAAGTTAAGGTTTGCCTATAATGCTAGTTGCTAACCCCCCAGTATTCATGTTATATAGCTAGATAATACTAGTTGCTAATGCTAACCCCCCAGTATTCATGTTATATAGCTAGAGAATGCTAGTTGTTAATGCTAACACCCCAGTATTCATGTTATATAGCTAGAGAATACTAGTTGCTAATGCTAACCCCCAGTATTCATGTTATATAGCTAGAGAATACTAATTGCTAATGCTAATCCCCCAGTATTCATGTTATATAGCTAGAGAATACTAGTTGCTAATGCTAACCCCCAGTATTCATGTTATATAGCTAGAGAATACTAGTTGCTAATGATAACCCATCACTGTGTATGTTGTTGTTTTATTCCATGACCTTATTTTCTGAATAACTGTCATATGTAAATATTGTGTTGTTCCTGGAAGCTGTTGCCGTAGTGATAACCAAAAGATACCTGTGTTGTCCTCAGTGTGTGGAGCTCCAGCGTTACCTCCATCCCCTGTCTTCCATCCTGAGAGGCCTGCGCTCTGGGAGGTACTCAGAACGTGAGTGAGTCGTCTAATCTCCAAGAACTCATTTAACCCCTCAATCCTCCCCGTACTATACCCTACACACACACACACACACACACACACACACACATACACATACACACACACACACACACACACACACACACACACACACACACACACACACACACACACACACACACACACACACACACACACACACAGCTTTTCTGAATGGTGTGTGTGTGTGTGTGGTGCGTCACTACAGATCACTACTATAGATAGCCGAAGGCTCATCAGTCATGCTGACTAGGCTGCTGCTGCAGATCCACTGAATGGGAAACATCCTGTTGTCATGCCCTCATGTGTTATTCATACAAGTCACATTGTTTCTTTCACTATAGGCAAAGAGCCACTTTACATACTTGGTAACGTGACATAAACACATTACAGCCATGTTGCTTCACGATAGCAGCCGTCATTTACGATACAATTGAGTAAAGCTATTCTGTTTTACAGGAGTACATCAGTATAAGGAAGGAATAAAATGTAGTTTAAGGTACACAGTACAATTGTTAAATTACAAAGGGGCAGCAGCAGCAGCGGAAGCATAAGGAGGAAGGATCAAAGCATAGAACAGAGACAGTGATCTGATCTCCAGTCCTTTTAACCTGAGAGAGAGAGGGAAAGAGACAGACAGACAGAGAGACATAGAGAGGTAGAGAGAGAGAGAGAGAGAGAGAGGTAGAGAGAGAGCTAGACAGAGGTAGAGAGCACACTGCCCACAAAATGAGGTGGAAACTGAGCTGCACTTCCTAACCTCCTGCCCAATGTATGACCATATTAGAGACACATATTTTCCTCAGATTACACAGTGGGCCAGGTTAGGTAGATATTGTAGAGCTACAGAGTGCTAGGGGTTAGTAGGCCAGGTTAGGTAGATATTGTAGAGCTACAGAGTGCTAGGGGTTAGTGGGCCAGGTTAGGTACATATTGTAGAGCTACAGAGTGCTAGGGGTTAGTGGGCCAGGTTAGGTAGATATTGTAGAGCTACAGAGTGCTAGGGGTTAGTGGGCCAGGTTAGGTAGATATTGTAGAGCTACAGAGTGCTAGGGGTTAGTGGGCCAGGTTAGGTAGATATTGTAGAGCTACAGAGTGCTAGGGGTTAGTGGGCCAGGTTAGGTAGATATTGTAGAGCTACAGAGTGCTAGGGGTTAGTGGGCCAGGTTAGGTAGATATTGTAGAGCTACAGAGTGCTAGGGGTTAGTGGGCCAGGTTAGGTAGATATTGTAGCGCTACAGAGTGCTAGGGGTTAGTGGGCCAGGTTAGGTACATATTGTAGCGCTACAGAGTGCTAGGGGTTAGTGGATCAGATCAGGAAGTGGCGTCACAGTTACACCAGGGTTTCTCAACCTCTTTTCTTGAACCAAGGACAGATATTTTAAATAGGTAGCTTAGAAAACCAGCAGTTCTTTCAAACTCATATTCTCTCTCTGGTGGCCTTGCTCATGATAACTTTTCCCTGTCTGTCCGTCTGTCCGTCTGTCTCCCAGGTCTTAGCAGTTTCCAGGAGAGCGTTGCTATGGACCGGATCCAGAGAATAATGGGAGTCCTCCAGAACCCAAACATGGGGTAAATATCCCCTCTCCTCCTCTCTCCGTCTCTGTCCCCAACTCTCACCACAAGGAAAATTAACTAGAGCCCGGAGTTTACAGCCAGAGTACATTAGTTCTGGTCTACTGTCTGTTCTCCTCTCCCTCCCTACAGTAGTTCCTGTCTGTTCTCCTCTCCCTCCCTGCAGTAGTTCATGTCTGTTCTCCTCTCCCTCCCTGCAGTAGTTCATGTCTGTTCTCCTCTCCCTCCCTGCAGTAGTTCCTGTCTGTTCTCCTCTACAATAGTTCCTGTCTGTTCTCCTCTCCCTCCTCTACAGTAGTTCCTGTCTGTTCTCCTCTCCCTCCCTGCAGTAGTTCATGTCTGTTCTCCTCTACAGTAGTTCCTGTCTGTTCTCCTCTCCCTCCTCTACAGTAGTTCATGTCTGTTCTCCTCTCCCTCCTCTACAGTAGTTCCTGTCTGTTCTCCTCTCCCTCCCTACAGTAGTTCATGTCTGTTCTCCTCTCCCTCCCTACAGTAGTTCCTGTCTGTTCTCCTCTCCCTCCCTGCAGTAGTTCCTGTCTGTTCTCCTCTCCCTCCCTACAGTAGTTCCTGTCTGTTCTCCTCTCCCTCCCTGCAGTAGTTCCTGTCTGTTCTCCTCTCCCTCCCTGCAGTAGTTCCTGTCTGTTCTCCTCTCCCTCCCTGCAGTAGTTCCTGTCTGTTCTCCTCTCCCTCCCTGCAGTAGTTCCTGTCTGTTCTCCTCTCCCTCCCTACAGTAGTTCCTGTCTGTTCTCCTCTCCCTCCTCTACAGTAGTTCATGTCTGTTCTCCTCTCCCTCCTCTGCAGTAGTTCCTGTCTGTTCTCCTCTCCCTCCTCTACAGTAGTTCCTGTGTGTTCTCCTCTCCCTCCCTACAGTAGTTCCTGTCTGTTCTCCTCTCCCTCCCTGCAGTAGTTCCTGTCTGTTCTCCTCTCCCTCCCTGCAGTAGTTCCTGTCTGTTCTCCTCTCCCTCCCTGCAGTAGTTCATGTCTGTTCTCCTCTCCCTCCTCTACAGTAGTTCCTGTCTGTTCTCCTCTCCCTCCCTACAGTAGTTCCTGTCTGTTCTCCTCTCCCTCCCTACAGTAGTTCCTGTCTGCTCTCCTCTCCCTCCTCTACAGTAGTTCATGTCTGTTCTCCTCTCCCTCCCTACAGTAGTTCCTGTCTGTTCTCCTCTCCCTCCTCTACAGTAGTTCATGTCTGTTCTCCTCTCCCTCCCTACAGTAGTTCCTGTCTGTTCTCCTCTCCCTCCCTACAGTAGTTCCTGTCTGTTCTCCTCTCCCTCCTCTACAGTAGTTCCTGTCTGTTCTCCTCTCCCTCCTCTACAGTAGTTCCTGTCTGTTCTCCTCTCCCTCCCTACAGTAGTTCCTGTCTGCTCTCCTCTCCCTCCTCTACAGTAGTTCATGTCTGTTCTCCTCTCCCTCCTCTACAGTAGTTCCTGTCTGTTCTCCTCTCCCTCCCTGCAGTAGTTCATGTCTGTTCTCCTCTCCCTCCTCTACAGTAGTTCCTGTCTGTTCTCCTCTCCCTCCCTGCAGTAGTTCCTGTCTGTTCTCCTCTCCCTCCTCTACAGTAGTTCCTGTCTGTTCTCCTCTCCCTCCCTACAGTAGTTCCTGTCTGTTCTCCTCTCCCTCCCTGCAGTAGTTCCTGTCTGTTCTCCTCTCCCTCCTCTACAGTAGTTCCCGTCTGTTCTCCTCTCCCTCCTCTACAGTAGTTCATGTCTGTTCTCCTCTCCCTCCTCTACAGTAGTTCCTGTCTGTTCTCCTCTCCCTCCCTGCAGTAGTTCATGTCTGTTCTCCTCTCCCTCCTCTACAGTAGTTCCTGTCTGTTCTCCTCTCCCTCCCTGCAGTAGTTCCTGTCTGTTCTCCTCTCCCTCCTCTACAGTAGTTCCTGTCTGTTCTCCTCTCCCTCCCTGCAGTAGTTCCTGTCTGTTCTCCTCTCCCTCCTCTACAGTAGTTCCCGTCTGTTCTCCTCTCCCTCCTCTACAGTAGTTCATGTCTGTTCTCCTCTCCCTCCTCTACAGTAGTTCCTGTCTGTTCTCCTCTCCCTCCCTGCAGTAGTTCCTGTCTGTTCTCCTCTCCCTCCTCTACAGTAGTTCCTGTCTGTTCTCCTCTCCCTCCCTACAGTAGTTTATGTCTGTTCTCCTCTCCCTCCCTGCAGTAGTTCCTGTCTGTTCTCCTCTCCCTCCCTGCAGTAGTTCATGTCTGTTCTCCTCTCCCTCCCTGCAGTAGTTCCTGTCTGTTCTCCTCTCCCTCCTCTACAGTAGTTCATGTCTGTTCTCCTCTCCCTCCTCTACAGTAGTTCCTGTCTGTTCTCCTCTCCCTCTCTACAGTAGTTCATGTCTGTTCTCCTCTACAGTAGTTCCTGTCTGTTCTCCTCTCCCTCCCTGCAGTAGTTCCTGTCTGTTCTCCTCTCCCTCCTCTACAGTAGTTCCTGTCTGTTTTCCTCTCCCTCCCTACAGTAGTTCCTGTATGTTCTCCTCTCCCTTCCTGCAGTAGTTCCTGTCTGTTCTCCTCTCCCTCCCTACAGTAGTTCCTGTCTGTTCTCCTCTCCCTCCCTGCAGTAGTTCATGTCTGTTCTCCTCTCCCTCCTCTACAGTAGTTCCTGTCTGTTCTCCTCTCCCTCCTCTACAGTAGTTCCTGTCTGTTCTCCTCTCCCTCCCTGCAGTAGTTCCTGTCTGTTCTCCTCTCCCTCCCTACAGTAGTTCCTGTCTGTTCTCCTCTCCCTCCCTGCAGTAGTTCCTGTCTGTTCTCCTCTCCCTCCCTGCAGTAGTTAATGTCTGTTCTCCTCTCCCTCCTCTACAGTAGTTCCTGTCTGTTCTCCTCTCCCTCCCTGCAGTAGTTCCTGTCTGTTCTCCTCTCCCTCCCTGCAGTAGTTCCTGTCTGTTCTCCTCTCCCTCCCTGCAGTAGTTCCTGTCTGTTCTCCTCTCCCTCCTCTACAGTAGTTCATGTCTGTTCTCCTCTCCCTCTCTACAGTAGTTCATGTCTGTTCTCCTTTCCCTCCCTGCAGTAGTTCATGTCTGTTCTCCTCTCCCTCCTCTCCTCTCCCTCCCTACAGTAGTTCCTGTCTGTTCTCCTCTCCCTCCCTGCAGTAGTTCATGTCTGTTCTCCTCTCCCTCCTCTACAGTAGTTCATGTCTGTTCTCCTCTCCCTCCTCTACAGTAGTTCCTGTCTGTTCTCCTCTCCCTCCCTACAGTAGTTCCTGTCTGTTCACCTCTCCCTCCCTGCAGTAGTTCCTGTCTGTTCTCCTCTCCCTCCTCTAAAGTAGTTCATGTCTGTTCTCCTCTACAGTAGTTCCTGTCTGTTCACCTCTCCCTCCCTACAGTAGTTCCTGTCTGTTCTCCTCTCCCTCCTCTACAGTCGTTCCTGTCTGTTCTCCTCTACAGTAGTTCCTGTCTGTTCTCCTCTCCCTCCCTGCAGTAGTTCATGTCAGCTTTCTATTGGAGGGGAAAAGCTCCCCAAAATGGTTCATTAAGTAGTGCACTATAAGGGAATAGGGTGCTATTTGGGATACAGCCTATTGTTCCATGTCTCAGTATTCATTGGAAGAGTAGTTTCCAGGCGGTTAGTTTAGTTAGTTAGTTATCTTTATGTGTGTTATAGTGACTGGGAAACAGCAGTTAGTTAGTTAGTTAACTTTATGTGTGTTATAGTGACTGGGAAACAGCAGGCTGTTAGTTAGTTAGTTAGTTATCTTTATGTGTGTTATAGTGACTGGGAAACAGCAGGCAGTTAGTTAGTTAGTTAGTTAGTTAGTTAGTTAGTTAGTTAGTTAGTTAGTTAGTTAGTTAGTTATCTTTATGTGTGTTATAGTGACTGGGAAACAGCAGTTAGTTAGTTAGTTAGTTATCTTTACGTGTGTTATAGTGACTGGGAAACAGCAGGCAGTTAGTTAGTTAGTTAGTTAGTTATCTTTATGTGTGTTATAGTGACTGGGAGACAGCAGGCTGTTAGTTAGTTAGTTAGTTATCTTTATGTGTGTTATAGTGACTGGGAAACAGCAGGCAGTTAGTTAGTTAGTTAGTTAGTTATCTTTATGTGTTTTATAGTGACTGGGAAACAGCAGGCAGTTAGTTAGTTAGTTAGTTAGTTATCTTTATGTGTTTTATAGTGACTGGGAAACAGCAGGCAGTTAGTTAGTTAGTTATCTTTATGTGTGTTATAGTGACTGGGAAACAGCAGGCAGTTAATTAGTTAGTTAGTTATCTTTATGTGTGTTATAGTGACTGGGAAACAGCAGGCAGTTAGTTAGTTAGTTAGTTAGTTATCTTTATGTGTGTTATAGTGACTGGGAAACAGCAGGCTGTTAGTTAGTTAGTTATCTTTATGTGTGTTATAGTGACTGGGAAACAGCAGGCAGTTAGTTAGTTAGTTAGTTAGTTAGTTAGTTATCTTTATGTGTGTTATAGTGACTGGGAGACAGCAGGCTGTTAGTTAGTTAGTTAGTTATCTTTATGTGTGTTATAGTGACTGGGAAACAGCAGGCAGTTAGTTAGTTAGTTAGTTAGTTAGTTAGTTAGTTAGTTAGTTATCTTTATGTGTTTTATAGTGACTGGGAAACAGCAGGCAGTTAGTTAGTTAGTTATCTTTATGTGTGTTATAGTGACTGGGAAACAGCAGGCAGGCAGTTAGTTAGTTAGTTAGTTAGTTAGTTAGTTAGTTAGTTAGTTAGTTATCTTTATGTGTGTTATAGTGACTGGGAAACAGCAGGCTGTTAGTTAGTTAGTTATCTTTATGTGTGTTATAGTGACTGGGAAACAGCAGGCAGTTAATTAGTTAGTTAGTTAGTTATGTTTATGTGTGTTATAGTGACTGGGAAACAGCAGGCAGTTAGTTAGTTAGTTAGTTAGTTATCGTTATGTGTGTTATAGTGACTGGGAAACAGTAGGCTGTTAGTTAGTTAGTTATCTTTATGTGTGTTATAGTGACTGGGAAAGAGCGGGCAGTTAGTTAGTTAGTTAGTTAGTTAGTTAGTTAGTTAGTTATCGTTATGTGTGTTATAGTGACTGGGAAACAGCAGGCTGTTAGTTAGTTAGTTATCTTTATGTGTGTGATCTGTTCTGTGGAAACTAAGGTGTTGGCACCTCAAAGCTGGTTTGGCTGGATAATACTTGATTCTCTGTTAACAGAGGTAGAGACGGGTGTGAAATCCATCAGTACTGTACATTCTGTGAGATTAGAGAAAGTCCAGCCTTTGTCAGAACACCACTGGTCACCCAGAAGATATTGGGATGAGATACTACAACCTCTACCATAGGAGACTACAAATTCTATCAAATGTATTATAAAGCCCCTTTGACATTGTCACAAAGTGCTTTCTGGGTAGATACCCAGACTAAAAGACCAAAGAGAAAGCGATGCACAAGCACAGTGGCTAGGGAAAACTAGTTACCTAGAGGAACCAGCTACAGACAGTCTCGGTTTTAGTCAGCTGGCTGGTACCTGTGGTACCTGTGGTGGAGTCACCAACTATTAACACGTCCCTGTGGCTCAGTTGGTAGAGCATGGTGTTTGCAACGCCAGGGTTGTGGGTTCGATTCCCACGGGGGGGGGGGGGCAGTACAGAGAAGAAAAAAAAAAATGTATGAAATGAGATGAAATGAAATGTATGCATTCACTACTGTAAGTCGCTCTGGATAAGAGCATCTGCTAAATGACTAAAATGTAAAATGTAAATGATGCTAACGGGACTTTAACCCACTGTTGTATGGACAGGGGTTTAATCTGTATGTGATGCTAATGGGACTTTAACCCACTGTTCTGTGGTCAGGGGTGTAATCTGTATGATGCTAACGGGACTTTAACCCACTGTTATGTGGACAGGGGTGTAATCTGTATGATGCTAACGGGACTTTAACCCACTGTTATGTGGACAGGGGTGTAATCTGTATGATGCTAACGGGACTTTAACCCACTGTTATGTGGACAGGGGTGTAATCTGTATGTGATGCTAACAGGGGTGTAATGCTAGCAGGGGTGTAATCTGTATGTGTGTGAGGAGGAATCAGACCACATGCAGAGCAGCTCACAACAGGTGACTCATTATGGAACCCAGAATAATCTGAACCCACTACAGAGAGGAGGAGAGGAGGAGGGAAGGGGAGGCAGATGAGAGGAGGAGGAAGAGGAGAGGAGGGAAGGGGAGGCAGATGAGAGGAGGAGGGAAGGGGAGGCAGATCAGAGGAGGAAGAGGGGGGAGGAGAAGGATGAATAGAAATGAATAGGCAAGACGAAAGAGATAGATGGGGGAGGAGGTGTTGCTGAAACAGTGTTAAATTCCACTGGCTGCTTAAAGCAGCAGAGCACACACACACACACACACACACACACACACACACACACACACACACACACACTGAGCGAGGACACTACGGGGCGATGGATAGGCAGTCGAATGGCCTCGGGGCTTACTGGCTATTTATAGCGGTGAATGGAAGGAACAGGGCCCTCCCTCCCTCCCTCGCTCGCTCCCTGCCACGTGTGGACATGTAGCGTGTGTGACTGACTGTACAGCAGCATAGCTGCTCAGACACTCAAGCAGGCAGCAAGCAGGCAGCACACAGCATCACGTCTTGTCCTGTAGAGGTAAACATACCCAGGTCAGAGACAGAATGCACTGTACAGATACGATCAGTGGAGGTTTGGAACGTACACAGACATAACAATATGCTGAACCTGTGGTACATTTATCACCAACTCTCACTCTGTTTGCCTCCCAAATGGCACCCTGGACAAAAGTAGTGCCCTATATAGGGAATATGGCTCTGGTCTATAGTAATACCACTATATAGGGAATAGGGCTCTGGTCTATAGTAATACCACTATATAGGGAATAGGGCTCTGGTCTATAGTAGTACCACTATATAGGGAATAGGGCTCTGGTCTATAGTAGTACCACTATATAGGGAATAGGGCTCTGGTCTATAGTAGTACCACTATATAGGGAATAGGGCTCTGGTCTATAGTAGTAACACTATATAGGGAATAGGGCTCTGGTCTATAGTAGTACCACTATATAGGGAATAGGGCTCTGGTCTATAGTAGTACCACTATATAGGGAATATGGCTCTGGTCTATAGTAGTACCACTATATAGGGAATAGGGCTCTGGTCTATAGTAATACCACTATATAGGGAATAGGACTCTGGTCTATAGTAGTACCACTATATAGGGAATAGGGCTCTGGTCTATAGTAGTACCACTATATAGGGAATAGGGCTCTGGTCTATAGTAGTACCACTATATAGGGAATAGGGCTCTGGTCTATAGTAGTACCACTATATAGGGAATAGGGCTCTGGTCTATAGTAGTACCACTATATAGGGAATAGGGCTCTGGTCTATAGTAGTGCCACTATATAGGGAATAGGGCTCTGGTCTATAGTAGTACCACTATATAGGGAATAGGGCTCTGGTCTATAGTAGTACCACTATATAGGGAATAGGGCTCTGGTCTATAGTAATACCACTATATAGGGAATAGGACTCTGGTCTATAGTAGTACCACTATATAGGGAATAGGGCTCTGGTCTATAGTAGTACCACTATATAGGGAATAGGGCTCTGGTCTATAGTAGTACCACTATATAGGGAATAGGGCTCTGGTCTATAGTAGTGTACTATATAGGGAATAGGGCTCTGGTCTATAGTAGTGTACTAGAACCCAGTTCTATTATCTGTTCTGTGTTCTAAACCCTGTTGTGTTATCTGTTCTGTGTTCTAAACCCTATTCTATTATCTGTACTGTGTTCTAAACCCTGTTTTGTTATCTGTTCTGTGTTCTAAACCCTGTTCTCTTCTCTGTTCTAAACCTTGTTCTATTCTCTGTTCTGTGTTCTAAACCCTGTTCTGTTATTTGTTCTGTGTTCTAAACCTTGTTCTCTTCTCTGTTCTGTGTTCTAAACCCTGTTCTGTTATTTGTTCTGTGTTCTAAACCCTGTTCTCTTCTCTGTTCTGTGTTCTAAACCCTGTTCTGTTATCTCTTCTGTGTTCTAAACCCTGTTATCTTCTCTGTTCTAAACCTTGTTCTATTCCTTGTTCCGTGTTCTAAACCCTGTTCTCTTCTCTGTTCTGTGTTCTAAACCCTGTTCTGTTATCTGCTCTGTGTTCTGAACCCTGTTCTCTTCTCTGTTCTGTGTTCTAAACCCTGTTCTGTTATCTGTTCTGTGTTCTAAACCCTGTTCTCTTCTCTGTTCTGTGTTCTAACCCTGTTCTGTTATCTGTTCTGAACCCTGTTCTGTGTTCTAAACCCTGTTCTGTTATCTGTTCTGTGTTCTAAACCCTGTTCTGTTGTCTGTTCTGTGTTCTAAACCCTGTTCTATTCTCTTTTTCTGTGTTCTAAACCCTGTTCTATTATGTGTTCTGTGTCCTGAATCCTGTTCTGTTGTCTGTTCTGTGTTGTAAACCCTGTTCTATTATGTGTTCTGTGTTTGTAGTGAGCGCTATGTCAGTGTCATCCTGAAGATGGAAGCGATGCTCCATAGCTGGTTTCCTCAAGTCAGAGCCCGCCGAGACCCAGACCCAGACCAGCACAATGACAGCCAGGAAGAGCACCACACTCCAGCTACGAGACACAAGGTAAAGGTCTTTAACAGTGAGCTGTGATGAAAGACTGTTGGGAGCTCTGTTCTAGTATTCACACCAGCATACCACTTAGAATGGTAGAATGCATGTCCACAACACTGCTACACTGTACAACACTACCATTCCATTTACAATGCATGTCCACAACACTGCTACACTGTACAACACTACCATTCCATTTACAATGCATGTCCACAACGATCACTTATTCTATGTGGTAGCTACGCTAGTAGGAAGACAGGAGAGCAGCCACTTTCAGCGCAGTTTGGAACGCAACCCTACAGGTAGGAGTTGAGGGAGGAAGGGAGGAAGGGAGGAGAGGAGCCCAACATATCCATTATCCTGAGAATAGCAGGAAGAGGAAAGAGCAGGTTTTACAATCTATCTCTACAGGAGAGGAATTATAGAGGTGTCATTTTCCATAAGACAATGGACTGAGAACAACAGAGGAATGTAGAGGACAGGTAGAGGTCTGGAAGAGGAGGAGAGAAGGGAGGAGGAGTAGAGGGAGGAGGAGAGAAGGGAGGAGGAGAGAAGGGAGGAGGAGTAGAGAGAGGAGGAGAGACGGGAGGAGGAGTAGAGAGAGGAGGAGAGAAGGGAGGAGGAGTAGAGGGAGGAGGAGAGAAGGGAGTAGGAGTAGAGGGAGGAGGAGAGAAGGGAGGAGGAGAGAAGGGAGGAGGAGTAGAGGGAGGAGGAGAGAAGGGAGTAGGAGTAGAGGGAGGAGGAGTAGAGAGAGGAGGAGAGAAGGGAGGAGGAGAGAAGGGAGGAGGAGTAGAGGGAGGAGGAGAGAAGGGAGTAGGAGTAGAGGGAGGAGGAGAGAAGGGAGGAGGAGTAGAGGGAGGAGGAGAGAGGGAGGAGGAGAGAAGGGAGGAGGGGTAGCGGGAGTAGGAGAGAAGGGAGGAGGAGAGAAGGGAGAAGGAGTAGAAGAGAAGGGAGGAGGAGAGAAGGGAGGAGGAGTGAAGGGAGGAGGAGTAGAGGGAGGAGGAGAGAAGGGAGGAGGAGTAGAGGGAGGAGGAGAGAAGGGAGGAGGAGTAGAGGGAGGAGGAGAGAAGGGAGGAGGAGAGAAGGGAGGAGGAGTAGAGAGAGGAGGAGAGAAGGGAGGAGGAGTAGAGGGAGTAGGAGAGAAGGGAGGAGGAGAGGGAGGAGGAGAGAAGGGAGGAGGAGAGAAGGGAGGAGGAGTAGAGGGAGGAGGAGTAGAGGGAGTAGGAGAGAAGGGAGGAGGAGAGAAGGGAGGAGGAGTAGAGGGAGGAGGAGTAGAGAGAGGAGGAGAGAAGGGAGGAGGAGTAGAGGGAGGAGGAGTAGAGGGAGTAGGAGAGAAGGGAGGAGGAGAGAAGGGAGGAGGAGTAGAGGGAGTAGGAGAGAAGGGAGGAAAGAGGGCGGAGGAGAGAAGGGAGGAGGAGGAAGTTAAGAAGTAGGAGAGAAGGAAAAACAAGGTTCCTCATTTTCCCCTCTCGTGCCAGACTGACTGTGTTCTGTTTGTTCTGTTCTCACCCTCAGAAGATGTTAGACAACTGAAGTTATGATGTAATCACTAGATACTCTGGAGTCTAGAATTCCATTAGAAAGCAGGAGACAGAATTATACTCAGTCAGGATGTCATGTCGTCTCTTAAGGAAGAATGGCAGAATGCTATTCTACTCTTCTTTGTAGTCAGTTGTTCATGGTGGACAAAGGGATACAAACCCAACCTATTCCATTCTGACTCTCCACAGCAATACCATGCCCCAGCCCACCCACCACCTCCAGCCTCTCCTCCCGTCATCTCCCCCCCAGAGGGTGACCACCACCCAGCCCTGCGAGCCTCCGACGGACCTCTACCTGGCTCCTTCCCCTACTCCTTTGCCACTCATCTCAAATGCCTCCACACTGCCCCCATCCGCTCCTCCAAGACAGAGACAGAGACAGAGACAGCCCAGCAAGAGCCACCAGGCCTGGGCAGACCCTCCACCGCCTGCTCCCTGGGATCCAACCGTCCAGCCGAGGACCAGGAACAGACCCAAGACGACGCCGTCTCCTCCAGCACTGACCCCCAGGGGAGCCCTATGGACCCCCACCTCCAGACCCAGCCCTACAGAGTCAGACCCCGAGCCCACCGACGAGGGCCTCCGTCGGGGAAGATCAGCTCGCCCTGCCTGGAGAGGCTGCTCCAGTCCAAGGAGAGCATCATCGCACCCAGAAACACGGGAGGTAATGTTCCTGATGGTGGTGAGGAGAGCAGCCGGTCGTAACAGCTGGACCCAGAAACACGGGAGGTGATGGTCCTGGTGGTGGTGAGGAGAGCAGCCGGTCGTAACAGCTGGACCCAGAAACACGGGAGGTAATGTTCCTGATGGTGGTGAGGAGAGCAGCCGGTCGTAACAGCTGGACCCAGAAACACGGGAGGTGATGGTCCTGGTGGTGGTGAGGAGAGCAGCCGGTCGTAACAGCTGGACCCAGAAACACGGGAGGTGATGGTCCTGGTGGTGGTGAGGAGAGCAGCCGGTTGTAACAGCTGGACCCAGAAACACGGGAGGTGATGGTCCTGGTCGTGGTGAGGAGAGCAGCCGGTCATAACAGCTGGACCCAGACATGGTCCACGGAGGAGATAAGGACTGATCTGGGAACAGAGTTAACCCAGGAGAGACAGAGCTGTATCTTTCCACAACAGGCTCTCCAATACAGCAGAGGGCAAAGGTCGCTGTCTGGGCGGGACGCGACAGTGGCTGTCCCTTTAAGAGCTGTGCGTCATGTGATCCATAATGTGATCCATCATGTGATCATACTATCTGCAGTAAGACACTGAGACATGGACGAGAGGAGATAGAACAAACAAAACCAAGGTTAGTCTGTCTGTCCTCAAAATAACAAACAAATCTAACCTTGGTTTTGTTTGTTAGAGAGAGAGAGAGAGGAGTAAAACAGAAAGGGTGTTGGGTGAAGGAGAGGAACACCAGTCTCCATGTTATCTTGAGGACAGACAGAGAGAGAGACAGAGAGAGAGACTATGAAGACAGAGAGAGACAGAGAGAGAGACTATGAAGACAGAGACAGACAGAGAGAGAGACTATGAAGACAGAGAGAGAGAGAGACTATGAAGACAGAGAGAGACTATGAAGACAGAGAGAGACAGAGAGAGAGACTATGAAGACAGAGAGAGACACAGAGAGAGACTATGAAGACAGAGAGAGAGAGAGAGAGACTATGAAGACACAGAGAGAGAGAGAGAGAGAGAGAGAGAGAGAGACTATGAAGACAGACAGACAGAGAGAGAGACTATGAAGACAGAGAGACTATGAAGACAGAGAGAGACAGAGAGAGAGAGACAGAGACTATGAAGACAGAGACAGAGAGAGACAGAGAGAGACTATGAAGACAGAGAGAGACAGAGAGACTATGAAGACAGAGAGACAGAGAGAGACAGAGAGAGAGACTATGAAGACAGAGACAGACAGAGAGAGAGACTATGAAGACAGAGAGAGACTATGAAGACAGAGAGAGACACAGAGAGAGACTATGAAGACAGAGAGAGAGAGAGAGAGACTATGAAGACAGAGAGAGACACAGAGAGAGACTATGAAGACAGAGAGAGAGAGAGAGAGACTATGAAGACAGAGAGAGAGAGAGAGAGAGAGAGAGAGAGAGAGAGAGAGAGACTATGAAGACAGACAGACAGAGAGAGAGACTATGAAGACAGAGAGACTATGAAGACAGAGAGAGACAGAGAGAGAGAGACAGAGACTATGAAGACAGAGACAGAGAGAGACAGAGAGAGAGACACAGAGAGAGACTATGAAGACAGAGAGAGAGAGAGAGAGACTATGAAGACAGAGAGAGACAGAGAGACTATGAAGACAGAGAGACAGAGAGAGAGACAGAGAGAGAGACTATGAAGACAGAGACAGACAGAGAGAGAGACTATGAAGACAGAGAGAGACTATGAAGACAGAGAGAGACTATGAAGACAGAGAGAGACAGAGAGAGAGACAGAGACTATGAAGACAGAGAGAGACAGACAGAGAGAGAGACAGAGACAGAGTCTTCCACAGAGAGCAGGGAAAATACAACAGCCCCAGTACCTCCTACCAGTCATTTCCTGTTCTATCCAGTTAACCATTACCTCTGATAATCCTTCTACACACCAGATAATGGCTGCGTCCCAAATGGTGCCATCTGGGATGAAGTCAATGTGGGAATCATATCTGACACCAGATACCATGTGATGTAAACAACAATATCTGACTTCACACCAGATACTATATACCATGTGATGTAAACAACAATATCTGATTTCACACCAGATACTAGATACCATGTGATGTAAACAACAATATCTGATTTCACACCAGATACTAGATACCATGTGATGTAAACAACAATATCTGATTTCACACCAGATACCATGTGATGTAAACAACAATATCTGATTTCACACCAGATACTAGATACCATGTGATGTAAACAACAATATCTGATTTCACACCAGATACTAGATACCATGTGATGTAAACAACAATATCTGACAACAGATACTAGATACCATGTGATGTAAACAACAATATCTGATTTCACACCAGATACTAGATACCATGTGATGTAAACAACAATATCTGACAACAGATACTAGATACCATGTGATGTAAACAACAATATCTGATTTCACACCAGATACTATATACCATGTGATGTAAACAACAATATCTGACAACAGATACTAGACACCATGTGATGTAAACAACAATATCTGATTCTAAACTGGTTCATGTGTGAACAACAATATCTGATTCTAAACTGGTTCATGTGTGAACAACATACACATTGTTGAACAATGTCTTCTGACTCAAACGATGGAAAGGAGTTTTCCTTTGTGTAAATATTTTTGGACAATGTTCAAGGTTTATTTACTTTACCTCCCTAAAAGGTGGCCTTTTGTGACATTTTATACTTAATAAAAAGAAATGTGATGATATTTGTTTTCTGCGAAACAAAGTGTTCTCCATAATGTTTTGTATTATAATTGTAATATTAGGATTTCATGTTGGTTTAATGGTTTGTAATTTCTAAATCGACCACTTCCAAGACCCCACTATTGATCACAGAATAAACTAACAAGTCCGTTCTGAAGCATTTTATTGAGTTTTTTTTGTTCCTGCTTTAGGAAACCCGGCATAGGCAATTTAAAAATGAAAACAAAAATAAATATGGATATTTATGTAAAACATTTTTCTAATGAAACATTATACACAATGTACAACATCATTTTTTTTCTTCACTTGGGGTGAATGAATACTCTATACACATTTTCCCAAAGACTAAATAAATGTACCTCCATGATAAAAAAAATGAAATGAAGCGATGAAAAAAGAAACAAAATAATAATAATAATACTCAATGAACTGCTTCTGTTTTTTTAATTGCTTTAAAAAACGTACTAATAAAACCACAAGATGAAAAATAAAAACATTGAATCAAATCCATCCATTATGTCTAATGTGTTGAGAGTAGTAGAGCAACATGGAATATAATGGTGTGTTCAGTAGTGACCCGACCTTCTGTACAGGTCACTTAACGCTCTCTGTTGTTGCTGTAGATGAACCTTCCCTTCTGGGTTTCTGCTGTGTGACGCTCTGTGAGAGGAGAGGACAGTCTTTATTCCATCCAGGCCGCTCTTTCCTGGGTCTCTGCTGTGTGACGCTCTGTGAGAGGAGAGGACAGTCTTTATTCCGTCCAGGCCCGCTCTTTCCTGGGTCTCGGTGTGTGTGTGTGTGTGTGTGCGTGCGCGCGCGTGGTGAGGGTCTGTGAAAGTGTGTTGTTTTGACGGTGCATCCGGTTCTGGGTAGACTGTGGTTGGTCAGTAGTCCGTGTCCGAGCCCTCGGCGTTGTCTACGTTGCGTGACAGCATGTAGTTGTCCATGTCGATGGAGCGACAGTTGTTGATGGCGTAGCGGAGTCTCTCTGACATCACCGTCTGGCTGGAGTAAGGAGGCAGACGTAGCTGGAAGAAACACGTCTGGGAGGTCGGCAGGCTGTCATACGGCTGAGAGGGGGGGGAGAGAGAGAGAGAGAGAGAGAGAGAGAGAGAGAGAGACAGAGAGCGGGGGCAGAGACAGAGAGAGAGAGAGAGAGAGAGAGAGAGAGAGAGAGAGGGAGAAAGAGAGAGAGAGAGAGAGGAACAAAGAGAGAGAGAGAGAGAGAGACAGAGAGAGAGAGAGAGAGGAGGTGGAACAGAGAGAGAGAGGGGGGTGGAAGAGACAGAGACAGAGAGACAGAGACAGAGAGAGAAGGGGAGGGCAGAGAGCGAGAGCGGGGGCAGAGAGAGAGAGAGACAGAGAGAGGGGAAGGAACAAAGACAGAGAGAGGAACACAGAGAGAGGGGAAGGAACAGAGTGAGAGAGAGGGTCAGTATAAAGATCTAGGTACATGTCTGGCTGTAGTCAGGAGACTGACCCAGCTGGTAGAAACTCGTCTGGGAGGTCAGCAGCCAGTCATAACCCCTTCAAACCAAGATGAAAACCCACCAACTTGTTTTTCACCTTTTCTTTATTTCTGAAAGGTTTATTTCTCAAAGCCTACACTTTTATTTCACCAACCGACCTAGTCATCATTGTTGTAAAGTTGGTCCTATGGCTGAGTTTAATGTAGTCGTAATGATGCTCATTGGCATTTAGCCTGGGGGAACGCACGCTGGCATTTAGCCTGGGGGAAACGCACGCTGGCATTTAGCCTGGGGGAACGCACGCTGGCATTTAGCCTGGGGGAACGCACGCTGGCATTTAGCCTGGGGGAACGCACGCTGGCATTTAGCCTGGGGGAAACGCACGCTGGCATTTAGCCTGGGGAAACGCACGCTGGCATTTAGCCTGGGGGAACGCACGCTGGCATTTAGCCTGGGGGAACGCACGCTGGCATTTAGCCTGGGGGAACGCACGCTGGCATTTAGCCTGGGGGAAACGCACGCTGGCATTTAGCCTGGGGAAACGCACGCTGGCATTTAGCCTGGGGGAACGCACGCTGGCATTTAGCCTGGGGGAACGCACGCTGGCATTTAGCCTGGGGGAACGCACGCTGGCATTTAGCCTGGGGGAAACGCACGCTGGCATTTAGCCTGGGGAAACGCACGCTGGCATTTAGCCTGGGGGAAACGCACGCTGGCATTTAGCCTGGGGGAACGCACGCTGGCATTTAGCCTGGGGGAAACGCACGCTGGCATTTAGCCTGGGGGAACGCACGCTGGCATTTAGCCTGGGGGAACGCACGCTGGCATTTAGCCTGGGGGAACGCACCAGTGTGTGTGTGTGTGTGTGTGTGTGTGTGTGTGTGTGTGTTGGCAGCGGTGTTTGTCTTACCCTGTCCACCTTCATAATCTGGAACCTCTGGGAGATGTCAGCTGTGTTGGCGGGGAGCCTGGAGCGTCCTGAGACAAAGCGCATGAACAGCACCCTCTCCTCGTTGGAGAAGTCCTCTAGGGTCTGCCAGAACCACTGGACCTGGGTGTGATGCTCTTCTACCTCACGGTACCGCACAACCTGGGATTAATACAGCCATTACCTCACGGTACCACACTACCTGGAATTAATACAGCCATTACCTCACGGTACTGCACTACCTGTAATTAATACAGCCATTACCTCACGGTACCACACTACCTGGAATTAATACAGACATTACCTCACGGTACCGCACTACCTGTAATTAATACAGCCATTACCTCACGG
>NC_138301.1:54270000-54380000 GCF_965601325.2 Salmo salar
AAAACATGCATGTATTGTATAACATAATGTCCTAGGGGTGTCATCTGATGAAGATCATCAAAGGTTAGTGCTGCATTTAGCTGTGGTTTGGGTTTATGTGACATTATATGCTAGCTTGAAAAATGGGTGTCTGATTATTTCTGGCTGGGTACTCTGCTGACATAATCTAATGTTTTGTTTTCGTTGTAAAGCCTTTTTGAAATCGGACAGTGTGGTTAGATTAACGAGAGTCTTGTCTTTAAAATGGTGTAAAATAGTCATATGTTTGAGAAATTGAAGTAATAGCATTTCTAAGGTATTTGAATATCGCGCCACGGGATTACACTGGCTGTTGAGTAGGTGGGACGCTCAGAGAGGTTAAACACATAGGTGAGCTAACAGAGACATGTACCGTACTCTAACACCTTAGAGTCTAACAATTATAAATCTAGTCTAGTTATGTACTGAACCATGACGTTTCTACAATTATAAATCCAGTCTAGTTATGTACTGAACCATGACGTTTCTACAATTATAAATCCAGTCTAGTTATGTACTGAACCATGACGTTTCTACAATTATAAATCCAGTCTAGTTATGTACTGAACCATGACGTTTCTACAATTATAAATCCAGTCTAGTTATGTACTGAACCATGACGTTTCTACAATTATAAATCCAGTCTAGTTATATACTGAACCATGACGTTTCTACAATTATAAATATAGTTGTTCCCATGCCAACCAAGCTGGGTGTTAAGATTTTTTTGAAAAATTCATGGCATGATTCTTCATCTTAAAACCAATTCAGTATTGAGTTTCAATTATAAAAGAGCGCAGTGCCTCTTGTCTTAATCCAATAATTCAATATCTATCTATCTATCTATCTATCTATCTATCTATCTATCTATCTATCTATCTATCTATCTATCTATCTATCTATCTATCTATCTATCTATCTATCTATCTATCTATCTATCTATCTATCTATCTATCTATCTATCTATCTATCTATCTATCTATCTATCTAAAATGTCAGAGTGGAGGAGAGGCCTGCTGAGTTTCTCTGAAATGAAAAGCAGCAGGGCAGAGAGCATGATAATGTCTTGCAGAGAAGACACCACGGAGAGGAACGTATAAAAGCAGCAGGGCAGAGAGCTTGATAATGTCTTGTAGAGAAGACACCACGGAGAGGAACGTCTAAAAGCAGCAGGGCAGAGAGCTTGATAATGTCTTGTAGAGAAGACACCACGGAGAGGAACGTCTAAAAGCAGCAGGGCAGAGAGCTTGATAATGTCTTGTAGAGAAGACACCACGGAGAGGAACGTCTAAAAGCAGCAGGGCAGAGAGCTTGATAATGTCTTGTAGAGAAGACACCACGGAGAGGAACGTCTAAAAGCAGCAGGGCAGAGAGCTTGATAATGTCTTGTAGAGAAGACACCACGGAGAGGAACGTCTAAAAGCAGCAGGGCAGAGAGCTTGATAATGTCTTGTAGAGAAGACACCACGGAGAGGAACGTCTAAAAGCAGCAGGGCAGAGAGCTTGATAATGTCTTGTAGAGAAGACACCACGGAGAGGAACGTCTAAAAGCAGCAGGGCAGAGAGCTTGATAATGTCTTGTAGAGAAGACACCACGGAGAGGAACGTCTAAAAGCAGCAGGGCAGAGAGCTTGATAATGTCTTGTAGAGAAGACACCACGGAGAGGAATGTATAAAAGCAGCAGGTGGCCACGGTGTGTTAGTCATCACCCGCTGGAAGTTAATGAACTGCGGCAAACATGAAGAATCCACGGGAAATTAACAAAACACTAGGCGATAGGACGATCATCAGCTGTCAGTCGCTCTGGTGTGCTGCCTCTCGTACCCGTCTGTCTATCTTGTGCAGGCGGTACTCGATGGTGTTATCTGTGTCGTACCCGTCTGTCTATCTTGTGCAGGCGGTACTCGATGGTGTTATCTGTGTCGTACCCGTCTGTCTATCTTGTGCAGGCGGTACTCGATGGTGTTATCTGTGTCGTACCCGTCTGTCTATCTTGTGCAGGCGGTACTCGATGGTGTTATCTGTGTCGTACCCGTCTGTCTATCTTGTGCAGGCGGTACTCGATGGTGTTATCTGTGTCGTACCCGTCTGTCTATCTCGTGCTGCCAGTCCTCAATGATGTTGTTTGTGTCATAACTGTCTGTCTAGCTCATGCAGGCGGTAGTCAATGGGGTTGTCTGTGTGTGTGTCGTACCTGTCTGTCTACCTCGTGCAGGCGATACTCCTGTGTGTGTGTGTGTGTGTGTGTGTGTGTGTGTGTGTGTGTGTGTGTGTGTGTGTCGTACCTGTCTGTCTATCTCGTGCAGGCGGTACTCGATGGCCCGGGCTACATACTCCTTCCTGTTGGAGAAGGTTAGAGGGATGCTGTTTCCACCGGGGATAATAGGAACCATCTTACCGTTCGCACTCTGACCCACGAACGAATCCAGAGGAATCATCTAGAGGGGGGAACACAACAGTAAAACATCACATCATCTGAACTCAAGTTGGGGTCAATTCCGTTTGTAGAGAGTTGATTTAGAATCCTGTCAGATCAGGAGACACACAGTCCCTTCCTCTTTATTCCCAGTCTCTCTCTCTCCTCCCGCTCCTTCCTCCATCTTTCCCTCTCTTGGCTAGGAGACTGTGGGCCTGAGAGGCCATCTCTCTCTCTCCCTCCTCTCTTCCATCCCCCCTCTCTATTCCCTGGCTGTGGTCCTTCCACAAGACTGGGAGGCCATGTCTCTCTCTCCCTTCCTCTCCCTCTTTCCCCCCATCACTTCCTCTCCCTCTTTCCCCCCTCCCTCTCCCTCTTTCCCCCCTCCCCCTATCTGGACTCCCTCTATCTATCCTGGCTGTGGTCCTTCCTGGGAGGCAGGCCAATTGGCCAATCCCCAGACAGGATGTGCTGCATCAACAGAACCCTTGCATTCCAGTATGTGTGTGTGTGTGTGTGTGTGTGTGTGTGTGTGTGAGAGAGAGCGAGCTCAGTCCAGCCCAGTAGCGCCACAGTGCAGTGGTTATGTGTGTGTGTGTGTGTGTGTGTGTGTGTGTGTGTGTGTGTGTGTGTGTGTGTGTGTGTGTGTGTGTGTGCCGGGGGGAACCAAGGTTGGCCATTGTGTATCAATAAGAGCCAGAGCCAGAGCCAGAATGGTGAGGATGGGTGGGTCGGGAGGGGGGGGGGGGGGCGGGGGGGTTAGAGAGAGAAACACAGTGTACCAGTTAGAGCTGGGAATTGCAAGGGACCTCACCATACCATTTTACCACCATACCATACTATCACCATACCATATTATCACCATACCATATTACCACCATACCATATTATCACCATACCATATTACCACCATACCATATTACCAAAATACCATCTTACCACCATACCATATTATCACCATACCATATTATCACCATACTGAGGGGCCTCACCATACCATATTATCACCATACCATATTATCACCACACCATATTATCACCATACCATATTATCACCACACCATACTATCACCACACCATAACCACACCATATTATCACCATACCATATTATAACCATACCATAACCATACCATATTATCACCATATCATATTATCACCATACCATATTACCACCATACCATACTATCCCCACACCATATTATCGCCATACCATATTATCACCATACCATATTACCACCATACCATACTATCCCCACACCATATTATCACCATACCATATTATCACCACACCATATTATCACCACACCATATTATCACCATACTGAGGGACCTCACCATACCGTATTACCACCATACCATATTATCACCATACCATATTATCACCATACCATATTATCCCCACACCATATTATCACCATACCATATTATCACCACACCATATTATCACCACACCATATTATCACCATACTGAGGGACCTCACCATACCGTATTACCACCATACCATATTACCACCATACCATATTATCACCATACCATATTATCACCATACTGAGGGACCTCACCATACCATATTACCACCATACCATATTATCACCATACCATATTACCACCATACCATATTACCACCATACCATATTATCACCATACCATATTATCACCATACCATATCATCACCATACCATGTTACCACCATACCATATTATCACCATACCATATTACCACCATACCATATTATCACCATACCATATGATCACCATACCATATGATCACCATACCATGTTACCACCATACCATAGTACCACCATACCACCACCATACCATATTACCACCATACCATATCATCACCATACCATATTATCACCATACCATACTATCCCCACACCATATTATCACCATACCATATTATCACCATACCATATTATCACCATACCATACTATCCCCACACCATATTATCACCATACCATATTATCACCACACCATACTATCACCACACCATACTATCACCACACCATACTATTACCACACCATATTATCACCATACCATATTATAACCATACCATAACCATACCATATTATCACCATATCATATTATCACCATACCATATTATCACCATACAATATTACCACCATACCATACTATCCCCACACCATATTATCGCCATACCATATTATCACCATACCATATTACCACCATACCATACTATCCCCACACCATATTATCACCATACCATATTATCACCACACCATATTATCACCATACTGAGGGACCTCACCATACCATATTATCACCATACCGTATTATCACCATACTGAGGGACCTCACCATACCATATTACCACCATACCATATTACCACCATACCATATTATCACCATACCATATTATCACCATACCATATCATCACCATACCATGTTACCACCATACCATATTACCACCATACCATATTACCACCATACCATAGTACCACCATACCACCACCATACCATATTACCACCATACCATATTATCACCATACCATATTACCACCATACCATATTACCACCATACCACATTACCACCATACCATATCATCACCATACCATGTTACCACCATACCATGTTACCACCATACCATATTATCACCATACCATATTATCACCATACCATATTATCACCACACCATATTATCACCATACTGAGGGACCTCATCATACCATATAATCACCATACCATATTACCACCATACTTAGGGACCTCACCATACCATATTATCACCATACCATAGTATCAGCATGCCATATTATAACCATACCATATTATCACCACACCATATTATCACCATACTGAGGGACCTCACCATACCATATTATCACCATACCATATCATCACATACCATATCATCACATACCATATCATCACATACCATATCATCACCATACCATATTACCACAATACTTAGGGACCTCACCATACCATATTATCACCATACCATATTACCACCATACCATACTATCCCCACACCATATTATCACCATACCATATTATCACCACACCATATTATCACCATACTGAGGGACCTCACCATACCATATTATCACCATACCGTATTATCACCATACTGAGGGACCTCACCATACCATATTACCACCATACCATATTACCACCATACCATATTATCACCATACCATATTATCACCATACCATATCATCACCATACCATGTTACCACCATACCATATTACCACCATACCATATTACCACCATACCATAGTACCACCATACCACCACCATACCATATTACCACCATACCATATTATCACCATACCATATTACCACCATACCACATTACCACCATACCATATCATCACCATACCATGTTACCACCATACCATGTTACCACCATACCATATTATCACCATACCATATTATCACCATACCATATTATCACCACACCATATTATCACCATACTGAGGGACCTCATCATACCATATAATCACCATACCATATTACCACCATACTTAGGGACCTCACCATACCATATTATCACCATACCATAGTATCAGCATGCCATATTATAACCATACCATATTATCACCACACCATATTATCACCATACTGAGGGACCTCACCATACCATATTATCACCATACCATATCATCACATACCATATCATCACATACCATATCATCACATACCATATCATCACCATACCATATTACCACAATACTTAGGGACCTCACCATACCATATTATCACCATACCATATTATCACCACACCATATTATAACCATACCATATTACCACCATACCATATTACCACCATACTTAGGGACCTCACCATACCATATTACCACCATACCATATTATCACCATACCATATTATCACCATACCATATTATAACCATACCATATTACCACCATACCATATTACCACCATACTTAGGGACCTCACCATACCATATTATCACCATACTGAGGGACCTCACCACACCATATTATCACCATACCATATTATCACCATACCACATTATCACCACACTGAGGGACCTAACCTTTTCTAGGCTAGTGTCCAAGTCAAATCTCCCCATCCATGTCAGTTCCAGTATTGAATCCAAACTGAATGGATGTGAACCATCACTCTCCTCCAAGCTTCTCTGTCTCTCTTTCTGTCTCTTTCCCTCTCCTCCTCATACCAATATCATAGCGCCTGACCTTTAGTTGAAGAAAAAAAGACTGAATAAAACAATTACCTCATGGAAATTATCCTCTGTGATGCCACTGTCTTCAATGTGAAGAATGCTGTTGAGTGTCTGAACATAGAGCAGGTCCACCTCCTCCAGATCCTCCAGGACCAGAGGAATACAACACAGCTGCTTCCACACCAGGGGGGCAAGGTGCAGGTCCAGGGGCTTCTTGGTCCGGATAGCCACCCCCATCAGGATGCCCAGGAACTTAAACTGGAGGAGCTGCTCATCCAGACAGGCTGACGGGCTCAGCAGGAACCTGGGGGAAGGAGGGAGGTTTAGAGTTCACCTGAGTGTAGTGTCCCATAACACAGAGTCATAGACTATAGCTCTGTAGTGTCCCATAACACAGAGTCATAGACTATAGCTCTGTAGTGTCCCATAACACAGAGTCATAGACTATAGCTCTGTAGTGGCCCATAACACAGAGTCATATAGACTATAGCTCTGTAGTGGCCCATAACACAGAGTCATAGACAATAGCTCTGAAGTGGCTCATAACATAGAGTCATATAGACTATAGCTCTGTAGTGGCCCATAACACAGAGTCATAGACTATAGCTCTGTAGTGTCCCATAACACAGAGTCATAGACTATAGCTCTGTAGTGGCCCATAACATAGAGTCATATAGACTATAGCTCTGTAGTGGCACATAACACAGAGTCATAGACTATAGCTCTGTAGTGGCCCATAAAACAGAGTCATAGACAATAGCTCTGAAGTGGCTCATAACATAGAGTCATATAGACTATAGCTCTGTAGTGGCCCATAACACAGAGTCATAGACAATAGCTCTGTAGTGGCCCATAACATAGAGTCATAGACAATAGCTCTGAAGTGGCTCATAACATAGAGTCATATAGACTATAGCTCTGTAGTGGCCCATAACATAGAGTCATATAGACTATAGCTCTGTAGTGGCACATAACACAGAGTCATAGACTATAGCTCTGTAGTGGCCCATAACACAGAGTCATATAGACTATAGCTCTGTAGTGTCCCATAACACAGAGTCATAGACTATAGCTCTGTAGTGTCCCATAACACAGAGTCATAGACTATAGCTCTGTAGTGGCCCATAACACAGAGTCATATAGACTATAGCTCTGTAGTGGCCCATAACACAGAGTCATAGACAATAGCTCTGAAGTGGCTCATAACATAGAGTCATATAGACTATAGCTCTGTAGTGGCCCATAACACAGAGTCATAGACTATAGCTCTGTAGTGTCCCATAACACAGAGTCATAGACTATAGCTCTGTAGTGGCCCATAACATAGAGTCATATAGACTATAGCTCTGTAGTGGCACATAACACAGAGTCATAGACTATAGCTCTGTAGTGGCCCATAAAACAGAGTCATAGACAATAGCTCTGAAGTGGCTCATAACATAGAGTCATATAGACTATAGCTCTGTAGTGGCCCATAACACAGAGTCATATAGACTATAGCTCTGTAGTGGCCCATAACACAGAGTCATAGACTATAGCTATGTAGTGGCCCATAACACAGAGTCATAGACTATAGCTCTGTAGTAGCACAGAGTCATAGACTATAGCTCTGTAGTGGCCCATAACATAGAGTCACAGACTAAAGCTCTGTAGTGGCCCATAACACAGAGTCATAGACTATAGCTCTGTAGTGGCCCATAACACAGAGTCACAGACTAAAGCTCTGTAGTGGCCCATAACACAGAGTCATAGACTATAGCTCTGTAGTGGCCCATAACATAGAGTCATATAGACTATAGCTCTGTAGTGGCCCATAACACAGAGTCATAGTCTATAGCTCTGTAGTGGCCCATAACATAGAGTCATATAGACTATAGCTCTGTAGTGGCCCATAGCACAGAGTCATATAGACTATAGCTCTGTAGTGGCCCATAACACAGAGTCATAGACTATAGCTCTGTAGTGGCCCATAACACAGAGTCATAGACTATAGTTCTGTAGTGTCCCATAACATAGAGTCACAGTCTATAGCTCTGTAGTGTCCCATAACATAGAGTCATATACTATAGCTCTGTAGTGGCCCATAACAGAGTCATAGACTATAGCTCTGTAGTGGCCCATAACACAGAGTCATAGACTATAGCTCTGTAGTGGCCCATAACACAGAGTCATAGACTATAGCTCTGAAGTGGCCCATAACACAGAGTCATAGACTATAGCTCTGTAGTGGCCCACAACACAGAGTCATAGACTATAGCTCTGTAGTGGCCCACAACACAGAGTCATAGACTATAGCTCTGTAGTGGCCCATAACACAGAGTCATAGACTATAGTTCTGTAGTGGCCCATAACATACAGTCATATAGACTATAGCTCTGTAGTGGCCCATAGCACAGAGTCATAGACTATAGCTATGTAGTGGCCCATAACATAGAGTCATATAGACTATAGCTCTGTAGTGTCCCATAACACAGAGTCATAGACTATAGCTCTGTAGTGGCCCATAGCACAGAGTCATATAGACTATACCTCTGTAGTCGCCCATATCACAGAGTCATATAGACTATAGCTCTGTAGTGGCCCATAGCACAGAGTCATATAGACTATACCTCTGTAGTGGCCCATAACACAGAGTCATATAGACTATAGCTCTGTAGTGTCCCATAACACAGAGTCATATGGACTATAGCTCTGTAGTGTCCCATAACACAGAGTCATAGACTATAGCTCTGTAGTGGCCCATAGCACAGAGTCATATAGACTATACCTCTGTAGTGGCCCATATCACAGAGTCATATAGACTATAGCTCTGTAGTGGCCCATAACACAGAGTCATAGACTATAGCTCTGTAGTGGCCCACAACACAGAGTCATAGACTATAGCTCTGTAGTGGCCCATAACACAGAGTCATAGACTATAGTTCTGTAGTGGCCCATAACACAGAGTCATAGACTATAGCTATGTAGTGGCCCATAACACAGAGTCATAGACTATACCTCAGTAGTGGCCCATAACACAGTGTCATATACTATAGCTCTGTTGTGTCTCATAACATAGAGTCATATACTATAGCTCTGTAGTAGCACAGAGTCATAGACTATAGCTCTGTAGTGTCCCATAACACAGAGTCATAGACTATAGCTCTGTAGTGGCCTATAACATACAGTCATATAGACTATAGCTCTGTAGTGGCCCATAGCACAGATTCATAGACTATAGCTATGTAGTGGCCCATAACATAGAGTCATATAGACTATAGCTCTGTAGTGTCCCATAACACAGAGTCATAGACTATAGCTCTGTAGTGGCCCATAGCACAGAGTCATATAGACTATACCTCTGTAGTGGCCCATATCACAGAGTCATATAGACTATAGCTCTGTAGTGGCCCATAACACAGAGTCATAGACTATAGCTCTGTAGTGGCCCATAGCACAGAGTCATATAGACTATACCTCTGTAGTGGCCCATAACACAGAGTCATATAGACTATAGCTCTGTAGTGTCCCATAACACAGAGTCATATGGACTATAGCTCTGTAGTGTCCCATAACACAGAGTCATAGACTATAGCTCTGTAGTGGCCCATAGCACAGAGTCATATAGACTATACCTCTGTAGTGGCCCATATCACAGAGTCATATAGACTATAGCTCTGTAGTGGCCCATAACACAGAGTCATAGACTATAGCTCTGTAGTGGCCCATAACATAGAGTCATAGACTATACCTCTGTAGTGGCCTGTAACATCGAGTCATAGACTTTAGCTCTGTAGTGGCCCATAACACAGAGTCATAGTCTATAGCTCTGTAGTGGCCCATAACACAGAGTCATAGTCTATAGCTCTGTAGTGGCCCATAGCACAGAGTCATAGACTATAGCTCTGCAGTGGCCCATAGCACAGAGTCATATGGACTATAGCTCTGTAGTGGCCCATAGCACAGAGTCATAGACTATAGCTCTGTAGTGGCCCATAACACAGAGTCATATAGACTATACCTCTGTAGTGGCCCATAGCACAGAGTCATATAGACTATACCTCTGTAGTGGCCCATAGCACAGAGTCATATAGACTATAGCTCTGTAGTGGCCCATAACACAGAGTCATAGACTATAGCTCTGTAGTGGCCCATAACATAGAGTCATAGTCTATAGCTCTGTAGTGGCCCATAACATACAGTCATATAGACTATAGCTCTGTAGTGGCCCATAACACAGAGTCATAGACTATAGCTCTGTAGTGTCCCATAACACAGAGTCATATAGTCTGGTAATGAGACAGCGTGTCAGTAATGTGGTACTGTCTCTATATGGTGACTGGTAATGTGGTACTGTCTCTATATGGTGACTGGTAATGTGGTACTGTCTCTATATGGTGACTGGTAATGTGGTACTGTCTCTATATGGTGACTGGTAATGTGGTACTGTCTCTATATGGTGACTGGTAATGTGGTACTGTGTGTCTCTGTCTGTGTCCTAGCCAGTCCTCACCTGTCTCTGTTGTAGCCCACCTCAGCTGTGGCGTTGGGGGAGGGGATGAGGAGATCCACTACTCCTGTCTCCAACTCCTACACAGGAAATAGGCATCAGTCTCACAAGATATCCTGTCCACAGCCTGTCTCTAAATAATATCACTTTTCTGACTCGCTCTTTGTTAATTGAACATTTCGGGAAACTAGAAAATTCCTCTGGTAAAGAACTTTGGATAAACTCAGAAGAATAGACAAGAACATACCGCAGACACAACAAGGAAATGACTTCATGTTGAGACTGAGGCTTTGTTCCCAAATCTAAAACTCTACTGTAACTGACACATCTAACTGTAAACTCTACTGTTACTGACACATCTAACTGTAAACTCTAATGCAACTGACACAGCTAACTGTAAACTCTACTGTAGCTGACACATCTAACTGTAAACTCTACTGTAGCTGATACATCTAACTGTAAACTCTACTGCAACATCTAACTGTAAACTCTACTGTTACATCTAACTGTAAACTCTACTGTAGCTGATACGTCTAACTGTAAACTCTACTGTAGCTGATACATCTAACTGTAAACTCTACTTTAGCTGATACATCTAACTGTAAACTCTACTGTAGCTGATACATCTAACTGTAAACTCTACTGCAACTGACACATCTAACTGTAAACTCTAATGTAGCTGATACGTCTAACTGTAAACTCTACTGTAGCTGATACATCTAACTGTAAACTCTACTGCAACATCTAACTGTAAACTCTACTGTTACATCTAACTGTAAACTCTACTGCAACTGACACATCTAACTGTAAACTCTACTGCAACTGATACATCTAACTGTAAACTCTACTGTAGCTGACACATCTAACTGTAAACTCTACTGTAGCTGATACATCTAACTGTAAACTCTACTGTAGTTATACTGTTACTATACCTGACACATCTAACTGTAAACTCTACTGCAACTGACACATCTAACTGTAAACTCTACTGCAGCTGACATAGCTAACTGTAAACTCTACTGTAAATAACACATCTAACTGTAAACTCTACTGTAGGTATACTGTTACTATACCTGACACATCTCAGTGATGGTGTCATCAAACACCCCTCCAGCATCGTCGGCCCCCTCCCCCACCAGCTTGACCTTCCAGGCCCTGGACGGCAGTCGCAGGTCAGACGCATTCAGCTTGACCACCTGACGGGCTATCTGCACAAAGATGGGCTTACACTTACGACCCCTGGACAGAGAGAGAAGAGGATGGAGAGAGAGGCAGAGAGAGAAAGAGAGAGGAGGTACAGGATGGAGAGAGAGAGAGCGAGAGAGACAGAGAGAGAGAGAGCGAGAGAGACAGAGAGAAAGAGAGCGAGAGAGACAGAGAGAGAGAGAGAGAGAGAGAGACAGAGAGAGAAAGAGAGAGGAGGTAGAGGATGGAGGGAGAGAGAGAGAGAGAGGGAGGAGGTAGAGGATGGAGAGAGAGAGAGAGAGAGAGGGAGGAGGTAGAGGATGGAGAGAGAGAGAGACCGAGAGAGAGAGAGAGAGAGAGAGGAGGTAGAGGATGAAGAGAGAGAGAGAGAGAGAGAGAGAGAGAGGAGGTAGAGGATGGAGAGAGAGAGAGGGAGGAGGTAAAGGATGGAGAGAGAGAGAGAGAGAGAGGAGGTAGAGGATGGAGAGAGAGAGAGAGAGAGGAGGTAGAGGATGGAGAGAGAGGGAGAGGAGGTAGAGGATGGAGAGAGAGAGAGAGAGAGAGAGAGAGAGGAGGTAGAGGATGGAGAGAGAGAGAGGGAGGAGGTAAAGGATGGAGAGAGAGAGAGAGAGAGGAGGTAGAGGATGGAGAGAGAGAGAGAGAGAGGAGGTAGAGGATGGAGAGAGAGAGGGAGAGGAGGTAGAGGATGGAGAGAGAGAGAGGAGGTAGAGGACAGAGAAAGAGAGAGAGGAGGTAGAGGACAGAGAGAGAGAGAGAGAGGAGGAAGAGGATGGAGAGAGAGAGAGGAGGCAGAGAACAATTAGTTGAATCTCAATGGAACATTAACACACTGCATTTCCTATTGCTGTAACTAGCAGACATCTGAAACTGTGGAACATAAACACACTGCATTTTCTACCGCTGTAACTAGTAGACATCTGAAACTGTGGAACATAAACACACTGCATTTCCTACTGCTGTAACTAGCAGACACCTGAAACTGTGGAACAACATCAACCATCAACCGACTGATCACTACATGTCTTTGTGATTTGAAAAAGCTCTATAACAAAACTTCATGAATGATTGTGATGTATTTGTACATCTCTACTCCTCTAGGATAGTGGACATACCGTGTGGAGATCCTTTTGACTGTGATTGTGATGTATTTGTACATCTCTACTCCTCTAGGATAGTGGACATACCGTGTGGAGATCCTCTTGACAGTGATTTGGGGTCCATAGTTCTTGCCTTGCACCATAGTCTTCCCAATGGACCTCACCATGGGGAGAGTATAGACTCTGGGGGCCAGTAGGGGCCTCAACTGGCCCTGGACGATGCCCCACGTCCCTGTGTTGTAGTGGGACGTACAGCTCTGGAATACACACACAGTTATAAGGAATGAGTCAGATGTATTAAACCATAAAGGACAGTCAATACAGGATTATACAGTTATGAGGAATGAGTCAGATGTATTAAATCATAAAGGACAGTCAATACAGGATTATACAGTTATGAGGAATGAGTCAGATGTATTAAATCATAAAGGACAGTCAATACAGGATTATACAGTAGAAGGGACAAATGCTACTGTGTCTGAGGATATTAAAGTGGAGGAGAGAGTGATGTGTGGTGAGGTGTGTGAGGTGAGGTGTGTGAGGTGAGGTGTGTGTGGTGAGGTGTGTGAGGTGAGATGTGTGTGGTGAGGTGTGTGTGGTGAGGTGTGTGGTGAGGTGTGTGGTGAGGTGTGTGAGTAGAAGTGTGTGAGGTGAGGTGTGTGTGGTGAGGTGTGTGTGGTGAGGTGTGTGTGTGGTGAGGTGTGTGTGTGGTGAGGTGTGTGTAGGTGAGGTGTGTGAGTAGAGGTGTGTGAGGTGAGGTGTGTGGTGAGGTGTGTGAGGTGAGGTGTGTGTGGTGAGTGTGTGAGGTGTGTGAGGTGAGGTGTGTGAGGTGTGTGAGGTGAGGTGTGTGTGGTGAGTGTGTGAGGTGAGGTGTGTGTGGTGAGGTGTGGTGTGTGAGGTGAGGTGTGTGAGATGAGGTGTGTGAGGTTTGGTGTGTGTGGTGTGGTGTGTGGTGAGGTGTGTGAGGTGAGGAGTGTGAGGTGTGTGTGGTGAGGTGAGTGAGGTGAGGTGTGTGAGGTGAGGTGTGTGAGGTGAGGTGTGTGTGTGGCGAGGTGTGTGAGTAGAGGTGTGTGAGTAGAGGTGTGTGTGGTGAGGTGTGTGTGGTGAGGTGTGTGTGGTGAGGTGTGTGTGAGGTGAGGTGTGTGAGGTGAGGTGTGTGAGGTGAGGTGTGTGAGGTGTGTGAGGTGTGTGAGGTGAGATGTGTGTGGTGAGTTGTGGTGTGTGAGGTGAGGTGTGTGAGGTGAGGTGTGTGTGTGTGTGGTGAGGTGTGTGAGGTGAGGTGTGTGTGGTAAGGTGTGTGGTGAGGTGTGTGTGTGGTGAGGTGTGTGTGTGGTGAGGTGTATGAGGTGTGTGAGGTGAGGTGTGTGAGGTGAGGTGTGTGTGGTGAGGTGTGGTGTGTGAGGTGAGGTGTGTGAGGTTTGGTGTGTGTGGTGTGTACTTCCGGGTTTGGAGCGAGTAGTCGTGCTGCACTTCGCTCCGCAGGTAATATTACATTTCATTACATTACAACGGTTTGATTTGTTTGATCTGAGCAATTTTTAAGCTAACTACATAGCTGTCTTTGTATCAAAGATAATTGTGTAGTTTAGAGTAATTATCGAGGTTAGCTAGCCAGCTATTTTCGTCCTCCGTGACGCCGTTCTCCAAAACTTAGTCAACACTGCTGGCTAGCCAACTTCTACCGACTAGCAGCACTGTAGAAACTAATACATTACAACGGAACGATTTGATTAGTGTAGTGTTAGCTAGCTACATAGTTGTCTTTGCTGTCTTTGTATCAAAGATAATTGTGCAGTTTAGAGTAATTATCGAGGTTAGCTAGCCAGCTATTTTCGTCCTCCGTGACGCCGTTCTCCAAAACTTAGTCAACACTGCTAGCTAGCCAACTTCTACCGACTAGCAGCACTGTAGAAACGAATACATTACAACGGAACGATTTGATTAGTGTAGTGTTAGCAAGCTACATAGTTGTCTTTGTCATAGTTTGATAATTGTGTAGTTTAGAGTAATTATCGAGGTTAGCTAGCCAGCTATTTTCGTCCCCCGCGACGCCACTTTCCAAACCTAGCCAACTATTACCGACGAGCAGCATTGTAGAAACTAAATACATTACAAAGGAACGTCTTGATTAGTGTTATGTTAGCTAGCTATATAGTTGCCTTTGTACCATGATAAAGGTGTAGTACTGAAACTATCAAGGTTACCTAGCCAGCTACACTTTCAAACAAAGTCAACAACGCAGCCACTGCTAGCTAGCCTATTTCACCAGCCAGCAGTACTGTATCATTTTAGTCATTTTAGTCTAAGGTTTTTGCAACGTAAGCTTAACTTTCTGAACATTCGAGACATGTAGTCCACTTGTCATTCCAATCTCCTTTGCATTAGCGTAGCCTCTTCTGTAGCCTGTCAACTATGCGTCTGTCTATCCCTGTTCTCTCCCCTCTGCACAGGCTATACAAACGCTTCACACTGCGTGGCTGCTGCCACTCTAACCTGGTGGTCCCAGAGCGCGCACGACCCACGTGGAGTTCCAGGTCTCCGGCAGCCTCTGGAACTGCCGGTCTGCGGCCAACAAGGCAGAGTTCATCTCAGCCTATGCTACCTCTAGTCCCTCGACTTCTTGGCGCTGACGGAAACATGGATTACCACAGATAACACTGCTACTCCTACTGCTCTCTCCTCGTCTGCCCACGAGTTCTCGCATAACCCGAGAGCATCTGGCCAGCGGGGTGGTGGCACTGGAATCCTCATCTCTCCCAAGTGAACTTTCCTAATTTTCTCCCCTGACCCATCTGTCTATCGCCTCCTTTGAATTCCATGCTGTCACAGTTACCAGCCCTTTCAAGCTTAACATCCTTATCATGTATCGCCCTCCAGGTTCCCTTGGAGAGTTCATCAATGAGCTTGACGCCTTGATAAGTTCCTTTCCTGAGGATGGCTCACCTCTCACAGTTCTGGGTGACTTTAACCTCCCCACGTCTACCTTTGACTCATTCCTCTCTGCCTCCTTCTTTCCACTCCTCTCCTCTTTTGACCTCACACTCTCACCTTACCCCCTACTCACAAGGCAGGCAATACGCTTGACCTGCTAAAGCTAACTCTCTGCTCCTCTGCTCTCATCCTTCTAGACCTATCTGCTGCCTTTGATACTGTGAACCACCAGATCCTCCTCTCCATCCTCTCCGAGTTGGGCATCTCCGGCGCGGCCCACGCTTGGATTGCGTCCTACCTGACAGGTCGCTCCTACCAGGTGGCGTGGCGAGAATCTGTCTCCGCACCACGTGCTCTCACCACTGGTGTCCCCCAGGGCTCTGTTCTAGGCCCTCTCCTATTCTCGCTATACACCAAGTCACTTGGCTCTGTCATATCCTCACATGGTCTCTCCTATCATTGCTATGCAGATGACACACAATTAATCTTCTCCTTTCCCCCTTCTGATAACCAGGTGGCGAATCGCATCTCTGCATGTCTGGCAGACATATCAGTGTGGATGACGGATCACCACCTCAAGCTGAACCTCGGCAAGACGGAGCGGCTTTTCCTCCCGGGGAAGGACTGCCCGTTTCATGATCTCGCCATCACGGTTGACAACTCCATTGTGTCCTCCTCCCAGAGTGCTAAGAACCTTGGCGTGATCTGGACAACACCCTGTCGTTCTCCACTAACATCAAGGCGGTGACCAGATCCTGTAGGTTCATGCTCTACAACATTCGCAGAGTACGACCCTGCCTCACACAGGAAGCGGCGCAGGTCCTAATCCAGGCACTTGTCATCTCCCGTCTGGATTACTGCAACTCGCTGTTGGCTGGGCTCCCTGCCTGTGCCATTAAACCCCTACAACTCATCCAGAACGCCGCAGCCCGTCCGCTACAAGACCATGGTGCTTGCCTACGGAGCCGTGAGGGGAACGGCACCTCCGTACCTTCAGGCTCTGATCAGTCCCTACACCCAAACGAGGGCACTGCGCTCATCCACCGCTGGCCTGCTGGCCCCCTTACATCTGAGGTGTGTGAGGTGAGGTGTATATGGTGAGGTGTATATGGTGAGGTGTGTGAGGTGAGTGAGGTGAGGTGTATATAGTGAGGTGTGTGAGGTGAGTTGTGTGTGGTGAGGTGTGTGTGGTGAGGTGTGTGAGGTGAGGTGTGTGAGGTGAGGTGTGTGTGGAAAGGTGTGTGAGGCGAGATGTATATGGTGAGGTGTGTGAGGTGAGAGGTGTGTGAGGTGAGGTGTGTGAGGTGAGTGAGGTGAGATGTATATGGTGAGGTGTGTGAGGTGTATATGGTGAGGTGTGTGAGGTGAGGTGTGTATGGTGAGGTGTGTGAGGTGTGTATGGTGAGGTGTATATGATGAGGTGTGTGAGGTGAGGTGTGTGAGGTGAGGTGTGAGGTGAGGTGTGTGTGGTGAGGTGAGGTGTGTGAGGTGAGGTGTGTATGGTGAGGTGTGTGAGGTGTGTGAGTTGAGGTGTGTGAGGTGAGGTGTGTGAGGTGTGTATGGTGAGGTGTATATGATGAGGTGTGTGAGGTGAGGTGTGTGGTGAGGTGTGTGAGGTGAGGTGTGTGAGGTGAGATGTGTGAGGTGAGGTGTGTGAGGTGAGATGTGTGAGGTGAGTTGTGTGAGGTGAGGTGTGTGGTGAGGTGTGTATGGTGAGGTGTGTGAGGTGTGTGAGGTGAGGTGTGTGTGAGGTGAGATGTGTGAGGTGTGTGAGATGAGGTGTGTGAGGTGAGGTGTGTGAGGTGAGGTGTGTGAGGTGAGGTGTGTGAGGTGAGGTGTGTGAGGTGAGGTGTGTGAGGTGAGATGTGAGGTGTGTGAGGTGAGGTGTGTGAGGTGAGGTGTGTGAGGTGAGTGAGGTGAGGTGTGTGAGGTGAGGTGTGTGAGGTGAGGTGAGGTGTGTGAGGTGAGGTGTATATGGTGAGGTGTGTGAGGTGAGGTGTGTGAGGTGAGATGTGTGAGGTGAGTGTACCTGGTTGTTGGGGCTCAGGTTGAGTAATCTCCATGATGAGTACATGAGGTCAGAGAAGTGGTAAAGAACACGTAGTCTGGCCCGGACTGCTTCCATGCTGACCTCTCTCAGAGAGCTGAACTGGGGGGGCACCGCTGACGGCAGGCCTAGCTGGAGGGGTACGGAGGAACCTGGAGACGGGGCAGAAATAAAACACATGTCAAAGACAGAAAGGGAGGGAGGGGAGGGAGGGAGAGGGAGAGGTAGGGAGAGAGGGAGGGAGGGAGGGAAAGAGAGGGGGGAGGGAGGGGAAGAGGGAGGGAGGGAAAGAGAGTGGGGAGGGAGGGAGGGGAAGAGGGAGGGAGGGAAAGAGAGGGAGGGAGAGAGAGAGAGGGAGGGAGAGGGAGGGAAAGAGAGGGGGGGAGGGAGGGGGGAGGGAGGGAGGGAGGACGACTGAAGTAGAGAGTCTGCCTGCTGTGTGTGTGTGTGTGTGTGTGTGTGTGTATTTACCCGGAGCCCGGGGAGGGACAGAGGGAGCGGACCAGGCAGCAGAGTGACAGCGACCAGCAGAGACCTGGTTAATGTCCTTCCCCTGTAGTGATGTCACCAGGGTGGGTTCTCTCACATGGTTGGTGTGGCCCAGACCCAACTAGGAGACAGAGAGAACAGAGACACAGATCAAGACCCAACTAGGAGACAGAGTGACCAGAGACACAGATCAAGACCCAACTAGGAGACAGAGAGAACAGAGACTGATCTGTCCCTGTATGGGTGTGTGTACCTGTCCCTGTATGGGTGTGTGTACCTGTCCCAGTGTGTGTTGTATCCTACCTGTCCCTCTGAGTTGCTCTCCCAGGTATAGACCTCTCCAGTAGAGGACAGGACCAGTGTGTGCTGTATCCTACCTGTCCCTCTGAGTTGCTGCCCCAGGTATAGACCTCTCCAGTAGAGGACATGACCAGTGTGTGTTGTATCCTACCTGTCCCAGGTATAGACCTCTCCAGTAGAGGACAGGACCAGTGTGTGTTGTATCCTACCTGTCCCTCTGAGTTGCTGCCCCAGGTATAGACCTCTCCAGTAGAGGACAGGTCCAGTGTGTGTTGCATCCTACCTGTCCCAGGTATAGACCTCTCCAGTAGAGGACAGGACCAGTGTGTGCTGTATCCTACCTGTCCCTCTGAGTTGCTGCCCCAGGTATAGACCTCTCCAGTAGAGGACAGGACCAGTGTGTGTTCGGCCCCCACCGCCACATCCTGTATAAACACGTCAGACAGAGCTGGTACGACCTGGGGACGGTTGTGGTTCCTGGCCCGGCCCTCCGGCAGCCCTATCAGTCGGTCTGGAGACGGGGGGACACAGGAAGGTTGATGAGGGGTGTTACTGGCTAACAAAGACACATTCTGTATGTTATGCTTGGTCTAAAGTAGACAGGATATTTAATGTCAACAATCAAGATGGATGATGAAAATAATATAGAAATGCAGAACTACAGTAACAGACAACACTGAGAGAATGTTTTTTTTTTTCCTCGGCATGTTCTATTGTATAATATTTCTATGTTATCTGTTGTACTGAACAGTATATGCATGTAGTGCATCATATTCAGACCTTGTCCGAACGTGTACACGTTGCCATCTTTAGTGAGGGCGACAGAGAACTGAGTTCCACAGGACACCTTCTTGATACCGAGTCCACAGAGAACGTCCACCTTCTGTGGAACACAAAAACAACAACGTGATTCACACACAACTGGAATATGACTTGGTGAAGTGGTTGTCATGACGTTGGCCTGTGGGTAAGGTTTATGACCCCAAATACCTTTGTCCCTTCCCTCTCTCTCTGACTCTACTGATGGACTCTTGAATAGCCTTTGTTAAATATAGAGAGTCTGGGAACATCAAACAAGTGGGGGGAAAGGAACCATATTTCGGTAATAGAACCAGTTGAAAATATGCGTTGGTACTTAAAAAGTATTTTCACGGCTGGATAAAAAAACATACCCGATTTAATCTGGTTACTACTCCTGCCCAGAAACTAGAATATGCATATAATTAGTAGATTTGAATAGAAAACACTCTAAAGTTTCTAAAACTGTTTGAATGGTGTCTGTGAGTATAACAGAACTCATATTGCAGGCAAAATCCTGAGAAGATTCCATGCAGGAAGTGCCCTGTCTGACAATTTGTTGTCCTTCTGTTGCATCTCTATCGAAATTACAGCATCTGTGCTGTTACGTGACACTTTCTAAAGCTTCCATTGGCTCTCTATAGCCGCCAGAAAGTGGAATGGGGTGTCTGCTGTCTCTGGGCAAAGTATAGGAGCAGAGTTTGTAAGTGGTCAGCCTGGGGACAGTGAGACTGGAGATGCGCGTTCACGAGAACTCGCCATTTTTTTCTTTCTCTCTTTGAATGAATACAACGTTGCCCGGTTGGAATATTATCGCTATTTTACGAGAAAAATAGCATAAAAATTGATTTTAAACAGCGTTTGACATGCTTCTAAGTACGGTAATGGAATATTTTGCCTTTTTTTGTCACGAAATGCGCTCGCGCGTTACCCTTCGGATAGTGACCTGAACGCATGAACAAAACGGAGGTATTTGGATATAACTATGGATTATTTAGAACCAAAACAACATTTGTTGTTGAAGTAGAAGTCCTGGGAGTGCATTCTGATGAAGAACAGCAAAGGTAATCCAATTTGTCTAATAGTAATTCTGAGTTTACTGAGCCCCGACGTTGGCGGGTCTGAATAGCTAGCCTTGATGGCCGAGCTATGTACTCAGAATATTGCAAAATGTGCTTTCGCCGAAAAGCTATTTTAAAATCGGACATAGCGATTGCATAAAGGAGTTCTGTATCTATAATTCTTAAAATAATTGTTATGTATTTTGTCAACGTTTATCATGAGTAATTTAGTAAATTCACCGGAAGTTTTCAGTGGGTATGCTAGTTCTGAACATCACATGCTAATGTAAAAAGCTGTTTTTTGATATAAATATGAACTTGATTGAACAAAACATGCATGTATTGTATAACATAATGTCCTAGGAGTGTCATCTGATGAAGATCATCAAAGGTTAGTGCTGCATTTAGCTGTGGTTTGGGTTTATGTGACATATATGCTTGCTTGGGAAATGGCTGTGTGATTATTTGTGTCTATGTACTCTCCTAACATAATCTAATGTTTTGCTTTCGCAGTAAAGCCTTTTTGAAATCGGACAATGTGGTTAGATTAACGAGAGTCTTATCTTTAAAATGGTGTAAAATAGTTGATTGTTTGAGAAAATTGAATTGTGGTATTTTAGCTGGTTTTGTATTTCGCGCCATGCGATGCCATTGGCTGTTGGCTAGGGGTTCCGCTAGCGGAACGTCTAGATGCAAGAGGTTAATGAATATGATGTCAGTTCGGTTGTCATCTGAGACATTATGACTGATGACAGGACGACATAAACTGTATCTGGGAAAGTCTACACATTCGACACATGGAATTGTTGTGCAATTTAAAATGTTTGAATATGAAACTATTAGTGATAAGATTAAATGTAATTTTAGCTTCCAAATGAGAGAATTGGGTTTTCATAAGATTAGAGCCCTGCTCAATCAGTGGCCCGCCCCTGTGAAGAGACATGGGTTATACACTATGAAACACACCCTTCTCTCCCTCCACTATATAAGCCCTTGACGAAAATGTAACCTCCTGTTCCGAGGACGATAGGACGACGGTCCATACGTTAAAAAGACTAACATGTTAACTACAGAACTAAGCCAACCTCAGCGTGAGCTTTGGTTGTGAATGGTATGAACTTTGAACTCTTATTCACTAAAGAAGTGAGACCTCCTAGCCGTTGAGTTAGCAACAGCAGCTGTAAACGTGGGCTAGAAAGGACGGACGACGTATTCAGTCTAACACACAACGAAGATACTACAACGTATCCAATTTACCACCAGAGACATTCTTCCGAGGACAGGAAGATCTCTGTTGGCCAACACGGCCAGCATCTACGACCAACCTACGGAAGCGCAGCTCAGAGTAAATATTTATTGCATTTTCCTTTTCCAAATGGGCGGTAATTTAGAATGCATAAGATTCTGTATTTACGATAGCACAGCTTCTCCCTTTGTTCCTCAGTCTTCCCGCTCTTTCATTCAAGCCCAACCCCCTCTCTTTGTGTAACAAGCCATCATACAGGTTCCGTCCACCAGGGACGTTTTCTGTATGACATAATTTGCATTCTGTGTATATGTAATTCTGTGTGATTAGTTAGGTATTTAGGAAATAAATAATTAAACCCAATTTTGTATTGCTGATTCAACTTGTTAGCCAGGGTTCGTGAAGATTACAACTTTCAGATGAGACTGAAATAAGGTGACGATTAATATTGACTGCTATTGATGTAAAATATTACTAGGTCTTTCAGAGTTTATTCGGAAGATAACAGCTCTATAAACACTTTTTCGTGGTGCCCCGACTTTCTAGTTAATTACATTTACATGATTAGCTCAATCAGGTTATATTAATTACAGAGAAAGGATTTTATAGAATAGCATGTCATATCACTTAATCCGGCATAGCCAAAGACACGTCATGGTGCTGCAAGAGACAATATACACAGAATATATACAGAATATACTACAGACAGAATATACACAGAATATACTAGAGACAGAATATACTACAGACAGAATTTACTACAGACAACACACACACCAATTAATGTCAAATCCATTTCCCTTCTTCTCCTCAGAATGGAGGAACAGACTGACAGTCAACACTACTGTACTGTACATACCCGAGGAACAGACTGACAGTCAACACTACTGTACTGTACATACCTGAGGACCAGACTGACAGTCAACACTACTGTACTGTACATACCTGAGAAACAGACTGACAGTCAACACTACTGTACTGTACATACCTGAGGAACAGACTGACAGTCAACACTACTGTACTGTACATACCTGAGGACCAGACTGACAGTCAACACTACTGTACTGTACATACCTGAGGAACAGACTGACAGTCAACACTACTGTACTGTACATACCTGAGGACCAGACTGACAGTCAACACTACTGTACTGTACATACCTGAGGACCAGACTGACAGTCAACACTACTGTACTGTACATACCTGAGGAACAGACTGACAGTCAACACTACTGTACATACCTGAGGACCAGACTGACAGTCAACACTACTGTACATACCTGAGGAACAGACTGACAGTCAACACTACTGTACATACCTGAGGACCAGACTGACAGTCAACACTACTGTACATACCTGAGGTGAGGACTTGGCGGTAGAATTCCCCAGTCCCAGTTTCCCGTAGTCTCCATCTCCGAAGGCCCAGACCATCATTCCATCGGCAGAGACGGCTACGGTATGATTCAGACCACACGCCACCTAGGACCAGAAAGATACATTTAAAAAAAAATGCTTCAATAGTTGAACTGTGTTAGACGTGGTTCACCTGACACAACGAAACCAAATACTTTCAGAGAATGTGTTTTTTTTGTTGCTATTATATTGTGACTGTTAGTGTATCTCACCTGTCCGACCTGGTATCCCTCCAACGCGGTGACCTTCTCAGGTAGTTTCTTGTTGGAAGTGTTTCCCAGCCCCAGCCTGCCATAGTCCCCGTTCCCAAAGGAGAACAGCCTCCCATCAGCAGTCACCACCGCTGAGTGCTTGAACCCACAGGACATCTGACCACACAGGAAACGTTGATGAACATGGGAACACATCCAATCATAACAAGAGGCCTGTTTCTTTTAAAGAAGGAGTGACTTAGCAGATAGAGGGGAAATGAATAGAACCAACCCATTCCTCTATTCCAAATGACAGTAGTGGTACTGACCCGTAGAACCTCTAAATGACAGTAGACTACAGTCTATTACAGTAGTGGTACTGACCCGTAGAACCTCTAAATGACAGTAGACTACAGTCTATTACAGTAGTGGTACTGACCCGTAGAACCTCTAAATGACAGTAGACTACAGTCTATTACAGTAGTGGTACTGACCCGTAGAACCTCTAAATGACAGTAGACTACAGTCTATTACAGTAGTGGTACTGACCCGTAGAACCTCTAAATGACAGTAGACTACAGTCTATTACAGTAGTGGTACTGACCCGTAGAACCTTTAAATGACAGTAGACTACAGTCTATTACAGTAGTGGTACTGACCCGTAGAACCTCTAAATGACAGTAGACTACAGTCTATTACAGTAGTGGTACTGACCCGTAGAACCTCTAAATGACAGTAGACTACAGTCTACTACAGTAGTGCTCGTCTGTTTGTTCTTGTACCTGCACCACCTCCTCTCCCTGCAGGGCTTCGATCTGCCTCGGTCGTCTCTGACGGTCACTGTTCCCGTGTCCCAGCTTCCCGTAGTCTCCATCTCCCCAGCTGAACACCTCGCCGCTCTCCGTCAGCGCCATGGAGTGACCGTCACTGCCACACGACGTCACCAGCTGGGTCACCACAAAGCCTGGGATGAGACAGACAGACAGACAGACAGACAGACAGACAGACAGACAGACAGACAGAGAGACAGACAGAGAGACAGACAGAGAGACAGAGAGACAGACAGAGACAGACAGACAGACAGACAGACAGACAGACAGACAGACAGACAGACAGACAGACAGACAGACAGACAGACAGACAGAGAGACAGACAGACGTGTTAGAGCTATGGTCCCTTTAACAGATAGCACCTCTGCAGCGGGGTAATTACCTTCTCTTCCATTCTCTTCTTCACCATCACTACCTTTACAAAACTGGACTGATAGTCAATCCTCCACTACTGCATTCACCCTGTTTCCTTATCAGTGCAAAGGAGAGGAAGGAGACACGTAGAGGAAGGAGACAAGTAGAGGAAGGAGACAAGGAGAGGAAGGGGACAAGTAGAGGAAGGGGACAAGAAGAGAAAGGAGACAAGGAGAGGAAGGAGACAAGGAGAGGAAGGGGACAAGGAGAGGAAGGGGACACGGAGAGGAAGGGGACACGGAGAGGAAGGAGACCAGGAGAGGAAGGGGACAAGGAGAGGAAGGGGACACGGAGAGGAAGGGGACACGGAGAGGAAGGGGACAAGGAGAGGAAGGAGACCAGGAGAGGAAGCCACTCTATAGACCATTGAGATACAGTCCTCCATAGCGTACCTTGCAGGGCTGAGATGACGGTGATGACATGCAGATCATCAGAGTTGCCCTGTCCCAGTCTGCCGTAGCTGCCTTCCCCACAGGCTAACACTGTCCCGTTAGCCTGGATCACAAACGTACAGTTCTGACCACACACCACCTAGAGATAGATAGATAGATAGATAGATAGATAGATAGATAGATAGATAGATAGAGAGCGATAGAGAGACAGAGGGGGGAGAAGAGTTCTGTTCACAACATGACAAACAGAGAACACCTAAACACATTTAGAACAGGACTGACCAGTCCACCTGGTCGTGCTGCTGCTCCAGTTCCAACAGTTCTGCCTGCGGCTGTGGAACCCTGACCTGTTCACCGGACGTGCTACCTGTCCCAGACCTGCTGTTTTCAACTCTCTAGAGACAGCAGGAGCGGTAGAGATACTCTGAATGATCGGCTATGAAAAGCCAACTGACATTTACTCCTGAGGTGCTGACTTGTTGGACCCTCTACAACCACTGTGATTATTATTATTTGACCCTGCTGGTCATCTATGAACATTTGAACATCTTGGCCATGTTCTGTTATAATCTCCACCCGGCACAGCCAGAAGAGGACTGGCCACCCCTCATAGCCTGGTTCCTCTCTAGGTTTCTTCCTAGGTTCTGGCCTTTCTAGGAAGTTTTTCCTAGCCACCCCTCAGAGCCTGGTTCCTCTCTAGGTTTCTTCCTAGGTTTTGGCCTTTCTAGGGAGTTTTTCCTAGCCACCCTGCTTCTACACCTGCATTGCTTGTTGTTTGAGGGTTTTAGGCTGGGTTTCTGTACAGCACGTTCAGATATCAGCTGATGTAAGAAGGGCTTTATAAATACATTTGATTGATTGATGGTGTCTGTCTACCTGTTGTGCCTGTGAGAAGGAGGGTGCGATGGTAGGCACCAGGATGTTTCTGCCAGCCTCTGCCAGCTGTCCGTGTCTACCAGCTCCCCACAGAAATACATCACACTTCCCTCCCAGGTGCCAGTCCTGGAGACAACAGAAACACAGAAAGCTCATTGTCTGTCACAACAGAGTCCGTTCAACATCTAGCATACAGTACAAAAAACTACAAGTCTGGGATATCACATTTCAATTCAACGTGTCTCTTCAAGTGCCTGAACGACAAAATGAAGTATCCAACCTGTAATAGATGTTGTAGAGACCTGAAACTAATGAGAAAACATGAAGACATAAAGCAACTGAGCCAACACTGAAGACATCTTACCTCAGGTCTGGAAGTGGCCCACGACATGATCTGTTCATCCATACCAGAACCCCATGTACTGTTATCCTGTACAGAGAAGAGAGTATTCATCTATACCAGAACCCCATGTACTGTTATCCTGTACAGAGAAGAGAGTATTCATCTATACCAGAACCCCATGTACTTTTGTCCTGTACAGAGAAGAGAGTATTCATCTATACCAGAACCCCATGTACTGTTATCCTGTACAGAGAAGAGAGTATTCATCTATACCAGAACCCCATGTACTGTTATCCTGTACAGAGAAGAGAGTATTCATCTATAGACATATCTTATCATTGCTACCCTCACAGAGCTCTTGTATGACCCACCAGTTTCAATACGCTGTTGGAAACTTCGTTAAACCTTGTCAGCTTCTAGTCCAAATGTTGGTTACATCTTAAAGAGACAAGTCAGCTTCTAGTCCAAATGTTGGTTACATCTTAAAGAGACAAGTCAGCTTCTAGTCCAAATGTTGGTTACATCTTAGAGAGACAAGTCAGCTTCTAGTCCAAATGTTGGTTACATCTTAAAGAGACAAGTCAGCTTCTAGTCCAAATGTTGGTTACATCTTAGAGAGACAAGTCAGCTTCTAGTCCAAATGTTGGTTACATCTTAAAGAGACAAGTCAGCTTCTAGTCCAAATGTTGGTTACATCTTAGAGAGACAAGTCAGCTTCTAGTCCAAATGTTGGTTACATCTTAGAGAGACAAGTCAGCTTCTAGTCCAAATGTTGGTAACATCTTAGAGAGCGACTGAATGCCCCCGATTCCGCATGTGTTATTCTGTTGCTCATTAAGAAAAAAGGAGATTTCAGTCTTGAGGGTGTTGTTGGATGTGGCAGTTACTGCTGTTGTCCCCCCATGAGACGCCATAGGAACAAAGCCAGTAACACTTCCTCCAAATTGTCTAGGAAATTAATCAACGATAACTCAAAAAATCTGTAATTAATTTAGATGTTTTTTTTGCAGAAGAGATTTCAGTCGCACATTTTATATCTGTCTATGGTGTTTGGTGCAGTATTTCTCAAGTACAAAAATGTGTGACGTGTTTTCTTATGTAAATCCGCCCTGCTGCTGTGCAGGTCCGTCTCACCGTGTGTTCTGCAGTAGGACAGAGCGCAATCACCTCACCTGTTAATTAATCCAGCATTATTGGACAAGTGGACATTGTGGACATCAAAACCCAACCCTCAAGTCCTGACCAACTCTTGTACTCAAATTTAACAAACTCTGTTTTGGAAAATACTGACTTTATGACCAAAAATAAACCTACTTTTTAGTACATTTTGGTACTGACTAATATGGATGTTATATATTCCGTATTATATTATGTTATATATATATGATGTTTTCAACCAGAGAAGCTGGTTCTCCAGTTCAGTTGTACTTTAACAGATCCTCTCCATCAGACCTATTGTCTTCTGTAGGGTTTGATCAGGGAAACCTCACCATGAGAAGGACCATCTCCTCCTTGGGTACAGGCTCCAGGTCAGGAACAGCAAAGGCCTCTGGGAACGTGTTACCCCGAGCCAGGGCCTCCGCTGCCTTCACCGTGGTGGAGAAGCAGTCTAGCCACGCCCACTCGCCGGGTGACCAGGTACAGGTGGCTGGCTCCAGGGGACAGAGGCGGAGGTGGGGAGGCACGGGAGGGGAACACAGGAGCTGATCCAGGTGTAGCCCCACAGCCAGGGAGGCCAGGCACTGCATGTAGGGGCTGTGGACTAGCTGTTCTCCACACACTACATGGGGCTGGAGGACCAAACAGGAAGTACACATTTACACTTGGGTGTTGTAACATATGTTATCGTAACCGTTAACTATGACTACCAACTACGATAAAAAAAATAAGATAAAAAAAGGAAGTAGGTAGCCTTTTGACAGTTTTGATCAATTCACTTGGAATGAAACTGGGCTTTCATTTACTTTCAAATAACACACACACACACACACACACACACACACACACACACACACACACACACACACACACACACACAGTACCTTCTCGTATGAGTACTGCTCCTGCAGCATAACAGGAAGCCTCTCCAAGAAGGCTCTCATGCACGGAGCCATGTTCAATCCCACAACCCCCTGCTTCTTCAGCGCCGTCCGGCAGGTGGCTAGCACCTGGTGAGAGGACATGAAGTCTGTCGAGCAGTTCACCACCAACACATCCTGAGGACAAAGACAACAACAGAACCATGAAAGTCAGCCAAGAGTCAAATACATACGACAGGCCGCTTTAACCCATACTGTAGTATCCTTTAGTCATAGTTGAGTCAGTCCATACTGCAGTATCCTTTAGTCATAGTTGAGTCAGTCCATACTGCAGTATCCTTTAGTCATAGTTGAGTCAGTCCATACTGTAGTATCCTTTAGTCATAGTTGAGTCAGTCCATACTGCAGTATCCTTTAGTCATAGTTGAGTCAGTCCATACTGCAGTATCCTTTAGTCATAGTTGAGTCAGTCCATACTGTAGTATCCTTTAGTCATAGTTGAGTCAGTCCATACTGCAGTATCCTTTAGTCATAGTTGAGTCAGTCCATACTGCAGTATCCTTTAGTCATAGTTGAGTCAGTCCATACTGTAGTATCCTTTAGTCATAGTTGAGTCAGTCCATACTGTAGTATCCTTTAGTCATAGTTGAGTCAGTCCATACTGTAGTATCCTTTAGTCATAGTTGAGTCAGTCCATACTGTAGTATCCTTTAGTCATAGTTGAGTCAGTCCATACTGTAGTATCCTTTAGTCATAGTTGAGTCAGACCATACTGCAGTATCCTTTAGTCATAGTTGAGTCAGTCCATACTGCAGTATGCTTTAGTCATAGTTGAGTCAGTCCATACTGTAGTATCCTTTAGTCATAGTTGAGTCAGTCCATACTGTAGTATCCTTTAGTCATAGTTGAGTCAGTCCATACTGTAGTATCCTTTAGTCATAGTTGAGTCAGTCCATACTGCAGTATCCTTTAGTCATAGTTGAGTCAGACCATACTGCAGTATCCTTTAGTCATAGTTGAGTCAGTCCATACTGTAGTATCCTTTAGTCATAGTTGAGTCAGTCCATACTGTAGTATCCTTTAGTCATAGTTGAGTCAGTCCATACTGCAGTATCCTTTAGTCATAGTTTCAACCGCGACCCTTCAACCGCGACCCTTCAACCGCGACTCTTCAACCGTGACTCTTCAACCGTGACCCTTTACGCTACATAACAATACATTAACTGATTCTGGTTCCAAAAGATGTTCCACCTCACCTTTGACCTGTTGGAGCAGACGGCCACGCCCACATCTGGGATCCAGACTATGTTCTGGATGGCTCCTGACCCGGCTATTACTGTCTGGAGCACTGAGCCGTCCTGTCAGACAGACAGACAGACAGACAGACAGACAGACAGACAGACAGACAGACAGACAGACAGACAAAGTATTCAGTATTTTAGACAGGTTTAACAGGAAAGAAACCACACACAGCTAAAAGTGCTTGTTTGAGTAACAGTTTATTAAGTTTGTCTAAACACTGTTCAAATAAGATCCAGGAAGTATACTGTTACTTTATTCTTTAAACCTGTAGAACAAACTCCTAGCACCTGGGTGAAGAATGCTTCCTCTGTGTGTGTGTGTGTGTGTGTGTGTGTGTCTCCTCACTCGTAGGGACCAGATGTTCATGAGGCCTCCCACCCCTCCAGACACCAGGGCCAGGCCGTCAGGGCTGAAGACTACTGTCCTGACCGGGGTGATATGACCCTTCAGCTGGAACACACACACCGCCCCCTCCACACGCCTGCTGGAACTCTGCTGCTTCTGGGCACACACACACACACACACACACACACACACACACACACACACACACACACACACACACACACACACACACACACACACACACACACACACACACACACACACACACACAATGGGTTGGGGAGGAAAAGAGCACCCTTTCAAAAGCTGTACCTGACACAACCGATCAAATCAAGCCAATACAACTGATCAAATCAAACCAATATAACCGATCAAATCAAGCCAATACAACTGATCAAATCAAACCAATACAACCAATCAAATCAAACCAATACAATTGATCAAATCAAACCAATATAACCGATCAAATCAAGCCAATACAACTGATCAAATCAAACCAATACAACCAATCAAATCAAACCAATACAACCAATCAAATCAAGCCAATATAACTGATCAAATCAAGCCAATACAACCGATCAAATCAAACCAATACAACCGATCAAATCAAGCCAATACAACTGATCAAATCAAGCCAATACAACTGATCAAATCAAGCCAATACAACTGATCAAATCAAGCCAATACAACCGATCAAATTAGATCTTGTACAGATTAATCACTTAGGGTAGACGTTTCCCCCCTCTAACAGATCTAGCCTAATCCCAATTCCAACCTTGTCCCCATTAGCAGGGCTAAACAATATCTGACCCAGAACCAGTGGTTAGGAAGACACCTCTACCTACTACTGATTTATCATACCTTGCGTTTGGCTTTGGGTTCGTTGTCCCTCCGGGGCTCGGAGCCAGAAGAGGTGGATTCTGGGAAGGCAGAGGCGTCTTGAGGTACGGTCCAGACTGACACCAGTCCGTTTTGGCAACACCTGGAATAACACAGTGCTCTTTTAAATGTGTGTGTGCGTTGGTTTGTATTACTATACTTGTGAGGACATTGTGAGACCTTGTGGTAAAATGTAGATGTCCACAGATTTTTACTAAATTCCATTCTATTTTTATTTCTCTTTCTGGAAAAACAGAGTGTCCTTGCATTCAAGCAGTACCAGACTATAACTGAAGAATGAGAAGGTTATGAGAAAGTACCAGAATGTCAAAACCTGCCTAAATGTCAGTTATCCAGACAGAGTGTTCAACCTCACCACAGAGTGCTGAAGGAAACAAGGTCAGGGATATAACAGTGATTATGAATGGTTGTTGGTTGACAGTCTGATAAAACACAGCACTACTACACATTCTACTGTCTGACCTGGCTAAGTGGACTGGCTGACTAAGTGGGAGTAGAATTCACCATAGTAAAAGTCCAGTATAGTCCACTAAAGACATCTATAGTCCACTAAAGACATCTATAGTCCACTAAAGACATCAATAGTCCACTAAAGACATCTATAGTCCACTAAAGACATCTATAGTCCACTAAAGACATCTATAGTCTACTAAAGACATCTATAGTCCACTAAAGACATCTATAGTCCACTAAAGACATCTATAGTCCACTAAAGACATCTATAGTCCACTAAAGACATCTATAGTCCACTAAAGACATCTATAGTCTACTAAAGTCCAGTTCCATACATGACTGAAACTGAATTAATATCAACACAGTCCAGTCCAGTTGAATACCATACGTACGTGGCCAGCATGTTGAGAGGTTTGGCTCCGTGTCCAGTCAGACCACACCAGGCCACTCCATTGACCTGGGCAGGGTGGGGTAGGCTCTGTAGACACTTCCAGCCTGCTCCAGGGTTTGACCCTGACCCAGGGCTGGACCATAGCTTCACCACGTCCTCTTTGGCACAGGTCAACAGCATCTGACCAGTAGGATCCCACTTCATACTGGTGATGGACTCCTGGGACAGACACATATAATAATAATAATAATATTAATCATAACAATAATAATAATAATAATCATGATAACAATAATATTAATCAATAATACAACTATTACTACTACTACTACTACTACTACTACTACTACTCCTATAGTACTATAGGAGATACACAGGAGGAGACAGAGACTAAAAACACAAAAGTTGAAACTAGGACCAACATGTGTTAGTTTCTATGTGGTGTTTTGTCCCTATTATTATATAGAGATAGTGTTGACCTTATGGGCATCGATGACCACGACGGCTCCTTTCTCCAGAGGCTCTTTGGTTCCAATCAGCAGCTTCCCATCAGCGTAGCCCACAGCGAACGGCCTGTCCTCACTGTACCAGGCTATGTGGATCACTGACACTACAACAGAAAAACAACCAACTTCAGGTCACGGAACACCTACATAATACCGTCGTCATGCACACCAGATATATCAAAACGACCAGACGTCTGATCGGGATAGTCACAAATCAAGATGACTTCAGACCAGTGTATTAAAGAGTAAAACCTGGAAGTAAAAAAAACATACGATCAATGACACAAGAGACACACACTTGTCAGAGTTATGTGAATACTGGGGACATGCCACTCCACCCTCCAGACTACGTACCATCTTTCCGGTAGCAGTGCTCCAGCTCAGTGCGATGCATGGTGCAGGCATCGTGGACCTCTAGAAGGCCCAGGGATCCGTCCATACGTCCCACCAGCAACACATCTCTGGGTTCCCCACACCACAGGGAAACAGCTTCTCCCTCCGGCCAGGCCAGAGCCGACACCCAGTGGGGCTGCACGTCCAGCAGACCTTTACCACCTGGTGGACGGGGTCAGAGAGGAAGGGTTAAAGGTCAGGTAGATTCTAATATAAACCACAGGGTCAGAGAGGAAGGGTTAAAGGTCAGGTAGATTCTAATATAAACCACAGGGTCAGAGTGGAAGGGTTAAAGGTCAGGTAGATTCAAATATAAACCACAGGGTCAGAGTGGAAGGGTTAAAGGTCAGGTAGATTCTAATATAAACCACAGGGTCAGAGAGGAAGGGTTAAAGGTCAGGTAGATTCTAATATAAACCACAGGGTCAGAGTGGAAGGGTTAAAGGTCAGGTAGATTCTAATATAAACCACAGGGTCAGAGTGGAAGGGTTAAAGGTCAGGTAGATTCTAATATAAACCACAGGGTCAGAGTGGAAGGGTTAAAGATCAGATAGATTATAATATAAACCACAGGGTCAGAGTGGAAGAGTTAAAGGTCAGGTAGATTCTAATATAAACCACAGGGTCAGAGTGGAAGGGTTAAAGGTCAGGTAGATTATAATATAAAACACAGGGTCAGAGTGGAAGGGTTAAAGGTCAGGTAGATTCTAATATAAACCACAGGGTCAGAGTGGAAGGGTTAAAGGTCAGGTAGATTTTAATATAAACTCAGGCATTTGGCTGACTGACACATATTTTTATACCTCCCACCTCCACTACACTACCCAGACCTCCCACCTCCACTACACTACCCAGACCTCCCACCTCCACTACACTACACAGACCTCCCACCTCCACTACACAGACCTCCACCTCCATCACTCTGGTAGAAGACGCTCAGAGGACTAAAACACCAGCTAATAAAAGGTTTCAACCCAAAACACCTTCCTTTAACTATTCAGTAAAAGAGTCGTCCATAACGAGACCAAATACCTTCCTTTAACTATTCAGTAAAAGAGTCGTCCATAACGAGACCAAATACCTTCCTTCAACTATTCAGTAAAAGAGTCGTCCATAACGAGACCAAATACCTTCCTTCAACTATTCAGTAAAAGAGTCGTCCATAACGAGACCAAATACCTTCCTTCAACTATTCAGTAAAAGAGTCGTCCATAACGAGACCAAACACCATCAACTATTCAGTAAAAGAGTCGTCCATAACGAGACCAAACACCTTCAACTATTCAGTAAAAGAGTCGTCCATAACGAGACCAAACACCTTCAACTATTCAGTAAAAGAGTCGTCCATAACGAGACCAAACACCTTCAACTATTCAGTAAAAGAGTCGTCCATAACGAGACCAAACACCTTCAACTATTCAGTAAAAGAGTCGTCCATAACGAGACCAAACACCTTCAACTATTCAGTAAAAGAGTCGTCCATAACGAGACCAAACACCTTCAACTATTCAGTAAAAGAGTCGTCCATAACGAGACCAAACACCTTCCTTTAACTATTCAGTAAAAGAGTCGTCCATAACGAGACCAAACACACAGATTTTCTAGTTAAACAACATACTAACAAAAAAAGGCTTCTGAACATTGAATTGTTACAGTGTGTGTGTGTCAGTACATACTGTCTCTCTCACCGTTGACCTGCCAGATGTTTACTAGTTTCTCCATGGCAGCAGCCAGGTATTTGCCCGTGACACTCCAGACCAGAGGAGACAGACTGGGGTCGCCAGGGGAACCAAGACACTGCCCACCCTCCTCTGGAGAACCAGCACTGTGGACACACACACACACACACACCACACACACACACACACACACACACACACACACACACACACACAGAGAGAGACACACAGAGACACATTAACATTTTAGTCATTTAGCATTAGCTCTTATCCAGAGCATCTTACAGTCAGTGCATTCATCTGAAGATAGCTAGGTGAGACAACCACATATCACAGTCACAGTAATTTCATTTCAGTCACAGTAATATCACATCACAGTAATATCACATCATAGTCACAGTAATATCACATCACAGTCACAGTAATATCACATCACAGTCACAGTAACATCACATCACAGTCACAGTAATATCATATCACAGTAATATCATATCACCGTCACAGTAATATCACATCATATCACATCACAGTCACAGTAATATCACAGTAATATCATATCACAGTAATATCACATCACAGTCACAGTAATATCACATCACAGTAATAGCATATCACAGTAATATCACATCACAGTCACAGTAATATCATGTCACAGTCACAGTAATATCACATCACAGTCACAGTAATATCACATCAGTCACAGTAATATCACATCACAGTCACAGTAATATCACATCACAGTCACAGTAATATCACATCAGTCACAGTAATATCACATCACAGTCACAGTAATATCACATCACAGTCACAGTAATATCACATCAGTCACAGTAATATCACATCACAGTAAGTAGAGAGTCTGTAGTCTGTAGGAGCCTGAAAGTGTCCAGAGGTCAGAGGTTCTGCTTACGTTCTGTTGAAGATGCAGGTCAGTTGGAGGGAGTACTGGTTCTGAGTAACGCTCCACACTCGGACTGTTCCATCATTACCGCTGGTGGCCAGCAGGCCTTTCCTACTGCACCAACCACACGTGATCACCTGGAGAAGACACACCACGTTTCACATGGCTTAATGAAGTCTCCATAACCCTTCATAAGGTCTTCATAAACCCTCTATAAGGCCTGCGCTATGCAACACATACGGATTGTCATTTATCTAATCACACAGTCAAACTTTATCACACACTATAACAAAGTCTTCATTAACACTTTATGAGGCCTACATAGATGAACTGAAAAACGACCCTCGGTTATCAACAAGACAGGGACACCACCTGGGACAACACATAAAACGACCCTCGGTAATAAATCTAACAATATCAGAAGTAAGAGTTCTGCTGTGAATGACCCTCAATTCACCCATCTTCCAGACCCTTCAAACTCAACTCTGACCTCGAAGCCAGTTCCACTGCATGTTTTTCCATTGTTCCTGTATAATCAGGGACTGATTCAGACACCAGGTGGGTTAATGATCAGGGACTGATTCAGACACCAGGTGGGTTAATGATCAGGGACTGATTTAGACACCAGGTGGGTTAATGATCAGGGACTGATTTAGACACCAGGTGGGTTAATGATCAGGGACTGATTCAGACACCAGGTGGGTTAATGATTAGGGACTGATTTAGACACCAGGTGGGTTAATGATCAGGGACTGATTTAGACACCAGGTGGGTTAATGATCAGGGACTGATTCAGACACCAGGTGGGTTAATGATCAGGGACTGATTTAGACACCAGGTGGGTTAATGATCAGGGACTGATTTAGACACCAGGTGGGTTAATGATCAGGGACTGATTCAGACACCAGGTGGGTTAATGATCAGGGACTGATTTAGACACCAGGTGGGTTAACGGTCAGATAGAAGAGAAAACCAACAGGACCACTGCCAGAAAATATCAACTTAAAACATTCCCACAGCTGATTTGTGTAGAGAGAGGAGGGGTGTAGAGAGGGGAGTAGAGAGGGTGTAGAGAGGGTGTAGAGAGGGGAGAAGAGAGTAGAGAGGGATTAGAGAGGGGAGTAGAGCGGGAGTAGAGAGGGAGTAGAGAGGGGAGTAGAGAGGGGAATAGAGAGGGGAGTAGAGAGGGGTGTAGAGAGGGGAGAAGAGAGTAGTGAGGGAGTAGAGAGGGGAGTAGAGCGGGAGTAGAGAGGGGTAGAGAGGGGAGTAGAGACGTGGGTAGAGAGGGGAGTAGAGAGGGGAGTAGAGAGGGGGTAGAGAGGGGAGTAGAGAGGGAGTAGAGAGGGGAGTAGAGAGGGGAGTAGAGAGGGGAGTAGAGAGGGGAGTAGAGAGGAGTAGAGGGGAGTAGAGAGGGGAGTAGAGAGGGGAGTAGAGAGGGGAGTAGAGAGGGAGTAGAGAGGGGAGTAGAGAGGGGGGTAGAGAGGGAGTAGAGAGAGGGAGTAGAGATGGAGTAGAGAGGGGAGTAGAGAGGGGTGTAGAGAGGGAGTAGAGAGGGGAGTAGAGAGGAGTAGAGAGGAGTAGAGAGGAGTAGAGAGGGGAGTAGAGAGGGGAATAGAGGGTGGTAGAGAGGAGTAGAGAGGGGAGTAGAGAGGAGTAGAGGGGAGTAGAGAGGGGAGTAGAGAGGGAGTAGAGAGGGGAGTAGAGAGGGGGGTAGAGAGGGAGTAGAGAGAGGGAGTAGAGATGGAGTAGAGAGGGGAGTAGAGAGGGGTGTAGAGAGGGAGTAGAGAGGGGAGTAGAGAGGAGTAGAGAGGAGTAGAGAGGAGTAGAGAGGGGAGTAGAGAGGGGAATAGAGGGTGGTAGAGAGGGGAGTAGAGAGGAGTAGAGGGGAGTAGAGAGGGGGTAGAGAGGGAGTAGAGAGGGGAGTAGAGAGGGGAGTAGAGAGGGGAGTAGAGAGGAGTAGAGAGGAGTAGAGAGGGGAGTAGAGAGGAGTAGAGAGGAGTAGAAAGGGAGTAGAGAGGGGAGTAGAGAGGGGAGTAGAAAGGGAGTAGAGAGGGGAGTAGAGAGGGGAGTAGAGGGAGTAGAGAGGGGAGTAGAGAGGGGGTAGAGAGGGAGTAGAGAGGGAGTAGAAAGGGAGTAGAGAGGGAGTAGAGAGGGGAGTAGAGAGGAGTAGAAATGGGGTAGAAAGGGGGTACAGGCTGCTCTGAGCTGCTCTGGGAGGGAGGAGGGAGTTAGGGAACGTTCATTAAACAATCACTTCATTTCAGGAACAAATGGAGATGAAGGGACGGACAGACAGACAGATCAGGAACAAATGGAGATGGAAAGGACGGACAGACAGACAGACAGACAGACAGACAGATCAGGAACATGAGTGGAGGGGAAGAGACTATTCCTCTAATGGGGTCAGAGTGGTTCTGTTAGAACAGTTTGGGCAACCTTGACAACGGCAAGAAAGACTTCACAGAACTAGAGGGTTCTATTTCCCTGGTCCTACTACCCTACACAGTGTATTCTATACCAGTAGACACACATAACTAGAGGGTTCTATTTCCCTGGTCCTACTACCCTACACAGTGTATTCTATACCAGTAGACACACATAACTAGAGGGTTCTATTTCCCTGGTTCTACTACCCTACACAGTGTATTCTATACCAGTAGACACACAGAACTAGAGGGTTCTATTTCCCTGGTTATACTACCCTACACAGTGTATTCTATACCAGTAGACACACATAACTAGAGGGTTCTATTTCCCTGGTTCTACTACCCTACACAGTGTATTCTATACCAGTAGACACACAGAACTAGAGGGTTCTATTTCCCTGGTTCTACTACCCTACACAGTGTATTCTATACCAGTAGACACACATAACTAGAGGGTTCTATTTCCCTGGTTCTACTACCCTACACAGTGTATTCTATACCAGTAGACACACAGAACTAGAGGGTTCTATTTCCCTGGTTCTACTACCCTACACAGTGTATTCTATACCAGTAGACACACATAACTAGAGGGTTCTATTTCCCTGGTTCTACTACCCTACACAGTGTATTCTATACCAGTAGACACACAGAACTAGAGGGTTCTATTTCCCTGGTTCTACTACCCTACACAGTGTATTCTATACCAGTAGACACACATAACTAGAGGGTTCTATTTCCCTGGTTCTACTACCCTACACAGTGTATTCTATACCAGTAGACACACAGAACTAGAGGGTTCTATTTCCCTGGTTCTACTACCCTACACAGTGTATTCTATACCAGTAGACACACAGAACTAGAGGGTTCTATTTCCCTGGTTCTACTACCCTACACAGTGTATTCTATACCAGTAGACACACAGAACTAGAGGGTTCTATTTCCCTGGTTCTACTACCCTACACAGTGTATTCTATACCAGTAGACACACATAACTAGAGGGTTCTATTTCCCTGGTTCTACTACCCTACACAGTGTATTCTATACCAGTAGACACACAGAACTAGAGGGACTCTATGCTCTATAGACACACAGAACTCTCTGCTCTGGTGAGCCTCCGACGTGACAGAAGAGCACTTGACCAGGTCACCACCATGTCGGCAAAGGTCTGAACCCTAACCACCCTCTAGCCCTAACCACCCTCTAGCCCTAACCACCCTCTAGCCCTAAACACCCTCTAGCCCTAACCACCCTCTAGCCCTAACCACCCTCTAGCCCTAAACACCCTCTAGCCCTAACCACCCTCTAGCCCTAACCACCCTCTAGCCCTAACCACCCTCTAGCCCTAACCACCCTCTACCCTAAACACCCTCTACCCTAAACACCCTCTAGCCCTAACCACCCTCTAGCCCTAACCACCCTCTAGCCCTAACCACCCTCTAGCCCTAAACACCCTCTACCCTAAACACCCTCTAGCCCTAACCACCCTCTAGCCCTAAACACCCTCTACCCTAAACACCCTCTAGCCCTAACCACCCTCTAGCCCTAAACACCCTCTAGCCCTAACCACCCTCTACCCTAAACACCCTCTAGCCCTAACCACCCTCTAGCCCTAACCACCCTCTACCCTAAACACCCTCTAGCCCTAACCACCCTCTAGCCCTAACCACCCTCTACCCTAAACACCCTCTAGCCCTAACCACCCTCTATCCCTAACCACCCTCTAGCCCTAACCACCCTCTATCCCTAACCACCCTCTAGCCCTAACCACCCTCTACCCTAACCACCCTCTAGCCCTAACCACCCTCTACCCTAACCACCCTCTACCCTAACCACCCTCTAGCCCTAACCACCCTCTACCCTAACCCACTACCCTAACCACCCTCTACCCTAACCACCCTCTACCCTAACCACCCTCTAGCCCTAACCACCCTCTACCCCTAACCACCCTCTACCCTAACCACCCTCTTCCCTAACCCTCTACCCCTAACCCTCCACCCCTAACCCTCCACCCCTAACCCTCCACACTAACCCTCCACACTAACCCTCTACCCTAACCACCCTCTAGCCCTAACCACCCTCTACCCTAACCCTCTACCCTAACCCTCCACCCTAACCCTCTACCCTAACACTCCCCCCTAACCCTCTACCCTAACCCTCTACCCTAACACTCTACCCTAACACTCTACCCTAAACCTCCACCCCTAACCCTCCACCCTAACCCCTACTCACCCTAACCCTCCACCCTCCAGTACGCACCCTGCTCTGGTGAGCCTCCAACTTCACAGAAGAGCACTTGCGCAGGTCACCAGCCATGTCGGCAAAGGTTTGCGGCCGGCTCTGGTTGTCTCTGTCGTGAGCGGCCAGCGTGCGGACCAGCTGCTGAGCGGCCCACTGACGGTGTCCCGAGGACAGGCGAGAAGACAGGCAGCAAGCAGCCAGCGCGTTGGCCAGCTCCAGTGGTCCTACAGCAGTGGGATTATAGGAAGGATGGTTATACAAATGTGCAATTAAACCTGCTGGAACGAAAACAAAGGGGTGGAAGAAGGACCGGTGAGTGATTTGGGGAAGAGATGAGAGGATGTTAATTATAACATAACACAATGCCTGGTCCAAATCACTATGGTAATAATGACAACTAGCATGGGCACTATGGAGGCTAGCACAAACTGCTAACATTAGCTAGTAGCTACATGTCTGTATGTACATGTCATCCATGCAGACTATCTGAAAATACGAGGCGACTACAAGTCTACAATCACTGCCCCCTCCCCGCGTTTCAACCATTTCTTAAATGAAACATTCTAAATGAGCTGAGAAATATCTTTGTTCATCCCATAATGCAATTTTACAAACAAAACTGACATCGTCATTACAAAACTCTATTGAATATGACGACACGGCATATTGACATGTCGATGACAGACAACGTATGATAATATCGCAATGCCTAGAAATCTCTGAGGACCACAGCAGCCGACTCCAGGTCTACGAACCTCTCTTCTCCACGTCAGTCTTGTCATAGTTGGGTCTGAGCCGGGCCCCTTTATCAGCGAGCAGGGCCACGAGGGCCTGGGTGACCACGAAATTGGGTGACGTCACAAGCTTGTTCTCCTCGGCCACGCCCCTCAGGAAGCTGGGGAGGAACTTCCTCTGGACGGGGTCGTCTACCGTGGTCAGGTTCATCCCCGTTGCCGCCGAGATCAGGTTCTAGAGACGGATAGATATACAGGTTCTAGATCAGTATTGTACACCGGCTGTATTGTACACCTGCTGTATTGTACACCGGCTGTATTGTACACCTGCTGTATTGTACACCGGCTGTATTGTACACCTGCTGTATTGTACACCGGCTGTATTGTACACCGGCTGTATTGTACACCTGCTGTATTGTACACCGGCTGTATTGTACACCGGCTGTATTGTACACCTGCTGTATTGTACACCGGCTGTATTGTACACCGGCTGTATTGTACACCGGCTGTATTGTACACCGGCTATAATGTACACAGCACATTGGTCAGTGTTACCTAGTGTTGACTTTTCAGTGAAACATTTCTAGTGTTGATTCAGGTGTTAAATAAACACTAATTAGTCTAAAATAACCCCAGTGTTGGGTGTTTATAACCAGTCTTAAATTAACTGTAATTGGTCTAAAATAACCCCAGTGATGGGTGTTTATAACCAGTGTTAAATTAACACTAATTGGTCTAAAATAAGCCCAGTGTTGGGTGTTTATAACCAGTGTTAAATTAACACTAATTGGTCTAAAATAACCCCAGTGATGGGTGTTTATAACCAGTGTTAAATTAACACTAATTGGTCTAAAATAACCCCAGTGATGGGTGTTTATAACCAGTGTTAAATTAACACTAATTGGTCTAAAATAACCCCAGTGTTGGGTGTTTATAACCAGTGTTAAATTAACACTAATTGGTCTAAAATAACATTAACACTAATTGGTCTAAAATAACCCCAATGTTGGTGTTTTTAACCAGTGTTAAATTAACACTAATTGGTCTAAAATAACCCCAGTGATAGGTGTTTATAACCAGTGTTAAATGAACACTAATTGGTCTAAAATAACATTAACACTAATTGGTCTAAAATAACCCCAGTGATGGGTGTTTATAACCAGTATTAAACCACGCCCATCATTATCATATTTCCCAGCATGCTCTATTGCAGGTTGATTTTTAGAATATTTTTTTCCCTCAATATCTATGTTTTTACATGTAGTACATTGATTGATTAATTCATGTTATGCTACTGAAATATGAATAACATTTTTCTCAACTAATCCAATCTGTTACTTTGTAGTTATTGCAGCCATTACTGAAATGGTTATTCCAGTTTAGATGGTTTAGATAGTCTCATATTTTAGTCTTCCCAACCCAGCAGTTAATCTGAATGTAGGTTATGGGAGAATAAACATGTCAAATGTTGGATATCTTCACTCTGGCTGGATTCCAATGGGAATTACACATCACTTTGCCAACCATCATAATGTGACTTGCAGACCTGAAAACCAGGAGTTTCAGGCTACTGTATTAGTGTCAAACTAGGCCCTCAAAATAAGGCCTCGTTAAATACTTGTTGTATTGTGTTGAACATTTTGATTTCAATGATCTGGCTTGATGAAACCCACAGGACAACAACAACAAATGACTGCAACAACCTCTGTCTCTGTCAATAACAAATACAGTCTTGGCTGGTAACTACAATTCACTCTAAAGGTAAGACACTCTGGGAAATATGAAGAAAAAATAAATATACTTTACACTAAACGGTGTGTTAATTTAACACTGAAAAGTGTGCATGTGACCAATAAAATGTGATTTGTATAGGTCATGTTAAGTATTGCATAAGTCTGGTGCTGAGGACTAAGGTTGTGCTGACTTGAACTTCCTGTCTTTTTGAAAGTTGTTGAGTGCAGTAGAGAACTGGTAACTTCCTCTTTCTCTTCCATTCTACTATCTTTGTGTGAGTCTGAGTTGTGTATCTGTTGTTACCTGTGTGCAGAGCTGGACCAGCAGCTTGGCAGCGTTGGGGCTGTTGGAGCCCAGACAACCCACAGCCGTACTGAGATAGGCCAGACAGGAGATAGGTTTACTGGCCTTGGTGGCCCCGCGGGGCCGCTCTGAGGCCCCTGATCCAGCTGTAGGGCTGGTGGAGAGGCCGGCTCGCCCTGCTGCAGCCAGACACATCAGTCTGACTAGGGTCCTGATGTCTGTCAGACCCAGGGACTCCAACCCTGCTGCCAGGCTGCAGCTAGAACCACTGAGAGAGAGGAGGGGAGAGAGAGGGGGGGGAGGGAGAGAGGAGGGGAGAGAGAGGGGAGAGAGAGGAGGGAAGAGAGAGGGGAGGGAAGAGAGAGGAGGGGAGAGAGGAGGGGAGAGAGAGAGGGGAGAGAGAGAGGGGAGAGAGAGAGGGGAGGGGAGGGGAGAGAGAGAGAGGAGGGGAGAGAGGAGGGGAGAGAGAGGAGGGGAGAGAGAGGGGAGGGAGGGAGAGAGAGGAGGGGAGAGAGAGAGGAGGGGAGAGAGAGAGGAGGGGAGAGAGAGGAGAGGGGAGAGAGAGAGGAGGGGAGAGAGAGGAGAGGGAGGGAGAGAGAGGAGGGAGAGAGAGAGGAGGGGAGAGAGGGGAGAGGAGAAAGAGGGGAGAGAGAGGAGGGGAGAAAGAGGAGGGGAGAGAGAGAGGAGGGAGAGAGAGACAGCCATACACATAAACATACAGTACTTGCGATGTAGTTCACCCTTATACACTGACACCAACTAAACACAGTGGAAAATGAGATGAATGGAGAGAGATCGAGACAGAGAGAGACAGAAAGACACCAGGGAAACAGAGAGACAGACACCAAGGAGACAGAGAGAGAGAGAGACAGACAGAACCGAGAGAGAGAGACAGAGCCAGACAGAGAGAGACAGAGAGAGAGCCAGAGACAGAGAGAACCGAGAGAGACAGACAGACACCAACGAGACAGAGAGAGACAGAGAGAGACAGACAGAGAGAACACAGAGAGAGAGAGAACAGAGAGAGAGAGCAACAAATTCTCCACTGCTAACAGCTTGTCCTACCTGCATGTCCTACCTTCCTACCTGACAGAGAGCAAGGACAGACAGAATGCTTGTTCTACTTGACAGGAAGCCTGAGCTACAGTAGTCACATACACTGAGTGTACAAAACATTAGGAACACCTGCTCTTTCCATGACAGACTGACCAGGTGAATCCAGGTGAACGCTATGATCCCTTATTGATGTCACTTGTTAAATCCACTTCAATCAGTGTAGATGAAGAGGAGGAGACAGGTTAAAGAAGGATTTTTAATTGAGACATGGATTGTGTGTGTGTGCCATTTAGAGGGTGAATGGACAAGACAAAATATTGAAGTGCCTTTGAACAGGGTATGATAGTAGGTGCCAGGAGCACTGGTTTATGTCAAGAACTGCAACGCTGCTGGGTTTTTCACACTCAACAGTTTCCTGTGTGTATCAAGAATGGTCCACCACCCAAAGGACATCCAGCCAACTTGACCCAACTGTGGGAAGCATTGGAGTCGACATGGGCCAGCATCCCTGTGGAACGCTTTAACACCTTGTAGAGTCCATGCCCTGACGAATTGAGGCTGTTCTGAGGGCAAAAGGGAGAAGGTGTTCCTAATGTTTTGTACACTCAGTGTATACACACACCTAGTCTACACACAGTCCTACACCTAGTCTACAACCAGTCCTACACCTAGTTTACACCTAGTCTACAACCAGTCCTACACCTAGCCTACACCTAGTCTACACCTAGTCTACAACTAGTCCTACACCTAGTCTACAACCAGTCCTACACCTAGTTTACACCTAGTCTACAACCAGTCCTACACCTAGTCTACAACCAGTCCTACACCTAGTCTACACCTAGCCTACACCTAGTCTACACCTAGTCTACACCCAGTCCTACACCTAGTCTACACCTAGCCTACACCAGTCCTACACCTAGTCTACACCTAGCCTACCACCAGTCCTACACTAGTCTACAGACAGACCCACCTAACAGAGAGTAGAGACAGGGCCCTCATCACCATGGTCCTGGCCAGGAGAACCTGCGCTGCAGAGGTCACCCTCCTCAGAGCCATGACCCTGTCATGGGGGTTGTCCAGGGCTGCAGCCTGCTCACCCAGAGTCACCCTGCCTGAGGAGCTGTTCTCCACCGCGCCCTGGCAGCCTGGGAAACACACACACGCACAATGTACAATACAACCTCACAAAATGGACATATAACAGGGGAACACTGAACCACCCACGTTACAGAGAGGACCGTACACATCTAAACCACCCACATTACAGAGAGGACCGTACACATCTAAACCACCCACATTACAGAGAGGACCGTACACATCTCAACCACCCACATTACAGAGAGGACCGTACACATCTCAACCACCCACATTACAGAGAGGACTGTACACATCTGAACCACCCACGTTACAGAGAGGACCGTACACATCTCAACCACCCACATTACAGAGAGGACCGTACACATCTAAACCACCCACATTACAGAGAGGACCGTACACATCTAAACCACCCACATTACAGAGAGGACCGTACACATCTCAACCACCCACATTACAGAGAGCACCGTACACATCTCAACCACCCACATTACAGAGAGGACCGTACACATCTCAACCACCCACATTACAGAGAGGACCGTACACATCTAAACCACCCACATTACAGAGAGGACCGTACACATCTCAACCACCCACATTACAGAGAGGACCGTACACATCTAAACCACCCACATTACAGAGAGGACCGTACACATCTAAACCACCCACGTTACAGAGAGGACCGTACACATCTCAACCACCCACATTACAGAGAGGACCGTACACATCTAAACCACCCACATTACAGAGAGGACCGTACACATCTAAACCACCCACATTACAGAGAGGACCGTACACATCTAAACCACCCACATTACAGAGAGGACCGTACACATCTAAACCACCCACATTACAGAGAGGACCGTACACATCTCAACCACTCACATTACAGAGAGCACCGTACACATCTAAACCACCCACATTACAGAGAGGACCGTACACATCTCAACCACTCACATTACAGAGAGCACCGTACACATCTCAACCACCCACATTACAGAGAGGACCGTACACATCTCAACCACCCACATTACAGAGAGGACCGTACACATCTAAACCACCCACATTACAGAGAGGACAGTACACATCTTAACCACCCACATTACAGAGAGGACCGTACACATCTAAACCACCCACATTACAGAGAGGACCGTACACATCTCAACCACCCACATTACAGAGAGGACCGTACACATCTCAACCACCCACATTACAGAGAGGACTGTACACATCTGAACCACCCACGTTACAGAGAGGACCGTACACATCTCAACCACCCACATTACAGAGAGGACCGTACACATCTAAACCACCCACATTACAGAGAGGACCGTACACATCTAAACCACCCACATTACAGAGAGGACCGTACACATCTCAACCACCCACATTACAGAGAGCACCGTACACATCTCAACCACCCACATTACAGAGAGGACCGTACACATCTCAACCACCCACATTACAGAGAGGACCGTACACATCTAAACCACCCACATTACAGAGAGGACCGTACACATCTCAACCACCCACGTTACAGAGAGGACCGTACACATCTAAACCACCCACATTACAGAGAGGACCGTACACATCTAAACCACCCACGTTACAGAGAGGACCGTACACATCTCAACCACCCACATTACAGAGAGGACCGTACACATCTAAACCACCCACATTACAGAGAGGACCGTACACATCTAAACCACCCACATTACAGAGAGGACCGTACACATCTCAACCACTCACATTACAGAGAGCACCGTACACATCTCAACCACCCACATTACAGAGAGGACCGTACACATCTCAACCACCCACATTACAGAGAGGACCGTACACATCTAAACCACCCACATTACAGAGAGGACCGTACACATCTTAACCACCCACATTACAGAGAGGACCGTACACATCTAAACCACCCACATTACAGAGAGGACCGTACACATCTCAACCACCCACATTACAGAGAGCACCGTACACATCTCAACCACCCACATTACAGAGAGGACCGTACACATCTCAACCACCCACATTACAGAGAGGACCGTACACATCTAAACCACCCACATTACAGAGAGGACCATACACATCTCAACCACCCACATTACAGAGAGGACCGTACACATCTAAACCACCCACATTACAGAGAGGACCGTACACATCTAAACCACCCACGTTACAGAGAGGACCGTACACATCTCAACCACCCACATTACAGAGAGGACCGTACACATCTAAACCACCCACATTACAGAGAGGACCGTACACATCTAAACCACCCACATTACAGAGAGGACCGTACACATCTAAACCACCCACATTACAGAGAGGACCGTACACATCTAAACCACCCACATTACAGAGAGGACCGTACACATCTCAACCACTCACATTACAGAGAGCACCGTACACATCTAAACCACCCACATTACAGAGAGGACCGTACACATCTCAACCACTCACATTACAGAGAGCACCGTACACATCTCAACCACCCACATTACAGAGAGGACCGTACACATCTCAACCACCCACATTACAGAGAGGACCGTACACATCTAAACCACCCACATTACAGAGAGGACCGTACACATCTTAACCACCCACATTACAGAGAGGACCGTACACATCTAAACCACCCACATTACAGAGAGGACCGTACACATCTCAACCACCCACATTACAGAGAGGACCGTACACATCTCAACCACCCACATTACAGAGAGGACCGTACACATCTGAACCACCCACGTTACAGAGAGGACCGTACACATCTCAACCACCCACATTACAGAGAGGACCGTACACATCTAAACCACCCACATTACAGAGAGGACCGTACACATCTAAACCACCCACATTACAGAGAGGACCGTACACATCTCAACCACCCACATTACAGAGAGCACCGTACACATCTCAACCACCCACATTACAGAGAGGACCGTACACATCTCAACCACCCACATTACAGAGAGGACCGTACACATCTAAACCACCCACATTACAGAGAGGACCGTACACATCTCAACCACCCACATTACAGAGAGGACCGTACACATCTCAACCACCCACATTACAGAGAGGACCGTACACATCTAAACCACCCACATTACAGAGAGGACCGTACACATCTAAACCACCCACATTACAGAGAGGACCGTACACATCTAAACCACCCACGTTACAGAGAGGACCGTACACATCTCAACCACCCACATTACAGAGAGGACCGTACACATCTCAACCACCCACATTACAGAGAGGACCGTACACATCTAAACCACCCACATTACAGAGAGGACCGTACACATCTAAACCACCCACATTACAGAGAGGACCGTACACATCTCACCATTCCTACTTTACAAAAATCCACTATTGTTGCTAAATGGACTTTCTGGTTAAATAACTTGAACTCTTCGGGTACAACATAAACACAGACATTTATTAAAACCCAGTTCTATTTCACAGCCTCACGTATCTGCAGCCGGGTCTCTGTGTGTGTGTGTGTGTGTGTGTGTGTGTGTGTGTGTGTGTGTGTGTGTTTCTCAGCCCCTCACCTATCTGCAGCAGAGTCTCCTCCATGCTGTTGGTGGCGGTCACCATGGCTACGGACGCCCCCAGGGGGTCACTGTCGGGGAACTGGACGGCCTCTGGAACGACCCGGCGCTCACTCAGACCCAACGGTCCCGCCAGCAGCTCAAACTCCTCTTCCCCAGTTAACCTCTCATCCTCATCAACATCCAGCATGTCCCATTCCTCTGAAAGGGTTACAGAGAACACAGGCATACTATCAGCCATGTGGTTACAGAGAACAACACAGTCATACTATCAGCCATGTGGTTATAGAGAACAACACAGTCATACTATCAGCCATGTGGTTATAGAGAACAACACAGTCATACTATCAGCCATGTGGTTATAGAGAACAACACAGTCATACTATCAGCCATGTGGTTACAGAGAACAACACAGTCATACTATCAGCCATGTGGTTACAGAGAACAACACAGTCATACTATCAGCCATGTGGTTACAGAGAACAACACAGTCATACTATCAGCCATGTGGTTACAGAGAACAACACAGTCATACTATCAGCCATGTGGTTACAGAGAACAACACAGTCATACTATCAGCTATGTGGTTACAGAGAACAACACAGTCATACTATCAGCCATGTGGTTATAGAGAATAACCACTCATACTATCAGCCATGTGGTTATAGAGAACAACAGCCATACTATCAGCCATGTGGTTACAGAGAACAACACAGTCATACTATCAGCCATGTGGTTACAGAGAACAACACAGTCATACTATCAGCCATGTGGTTACAGAGAACAACACAGTCATACTATCAGCCATGTGGTTATAGAGAACAACACAGCCATACTATTAGCCATGTGGTTATAGAGAACAACACAGTCATACTATCAGCCATGTGGTTATAGAGAATAACCACTCATACTGACAGCCATGTGGTTACAGAGAACAACACAGTCATACTCTCAGCCATGTGGTTACAGAGAACAACACAGTCATACTATCAGCCATGTGGTTACAGAGAACAACACAGTCATACTATCAGCCACGTGGTTACAGAGAACAACACAGTCATACTATCAGCCACGTGGTTATAGAGAACAACACAGTCATACTATCAGCCACATGGTTATAGAGAATAACACAGGCATACTATCAGCCATGTGGTTACAGAGAACAACACAGTCATACTATCAGCCATGTGGTTATAGAGAATAACCACTCATACTGACAGCCATGTGGTTACAGAGAACAACACAGTCATACTATCAGCCATGTGGTTATAGAGAATAACACAGGCATACTATCAGCCATGTGGTTATAGAGAACAACACAGGCATACTATCAGCCATGTGGTTATAGAGAACAACACAGGCATACTATCAGCCATGTGGTTATAGAGAACAACACAGTCATACTATCAGCCATGTGGTTATAGAGAACGACACAGTCATACTATCAGCCATGTGGTTATAGAGAACGACACAGTCATACTATCAGCCACGTGGTTACAGAGAACAACACAGTCATACTATCAGCCACGTGGTTATAGAGAACAACACAGTCATACTATCAGCCATGTGGTTACAGAGAACAACACAGTCATACTATCAGCCATGTGGTTACAGAGAACAACACTGTCATACTATCATCCATGTGGTTATAGAGAATAACCTCTCATACTATCAGCCATGTGGTTATAGAGAACAACACAGTCATACTATCAGCCATGTGGTTATAGAGAACAACACAGTCATACTATCAGCCATGTGGTTATAGAGAACAACACAGTCATACTCTCAGCCATGTGGTTACAGAGAACAACACAGTCATACTATCAGCCATGTGGTTACAGAGAACAACACAGCCATACTATCAGCCACGTGGTTACAGAGAACAACACAGTCATACTATCAGCCATGTGGTTATAGAGAATAACACAGGCATACTATCAGCCATGTGGTTACAGAGAACAACACAGTCATACTATCAGCCATGTGGTTATAGAGAATAACCACTCATACTGTCAGCCATGTGGTTACAGAGAACAACACAGTCATACTATCAGCCATGTGGTTATGGAGAATAACACAGGCATACTATCAGCCATGTGGTTATAGAGAACAACACAGTCATACTATCAGCCATGTGGTTATAGCGAACAACACAGTCATACTATCAGCCATGTGGTTATAGAGAATGACACAGTCATACTATCAGCCATGTGATTATAGAGAACAACAGTCATACTATCAGCTATGTGGTTATAGAGAACAACACAGTCATACTATCAGCCATGTGGTTATAGAGAACAACACAGTCATACTATCAGCCATGTGGTTATAGAGAATAACACGGTCATACTATCAGCCATGTGGTTAAAGAGAATAACACAGTCATACTATCAGCCATGTGGTTACAGAGAACAACACAGTCATACTATCAGCCATGTGGTTACAGAGAACAACACAGTCATACTATCAGCCATGTGGTTATAGAGAACAACACAGCCATACTATTAGCCATGTGGTTATAGAGAACAACACAGTCATACTATCAGCCATGTGGTTATAGAGAATAACCACTCATACTGACAGCCATGTGGTTACAGAGAACAACACAGTCATACTCTCAGCCATGTGGTTACAGAGAACAACACAGTCATACTATCAGCCATGTGGTTACAGAGAACAACACAGTCATACTATCAGCCACGTGGTTACAGAGAACAACACAGTCATACTATCAGCCACGTGGTTATAGAGAACAACACAGTCATACTATCAGCCACATGGTTATAGAGAATAACACAGGCATACTATCAGCCATGTGGTTACAGAGAACAACACAGTCATACTATCAGCCATGTGGTTATAGAGAATAACCACTCATACTGACAGCCATGTGGTTACAGAGAACAACAGTCATACTATCAGCCATGTGGTTATAGAGAATAACACAGGCATACTATCAGCCATGTGGTTATAGAGAACAACACAGGCATACTATCAGCCATGTGGTTATAGAGAACAACACAGGCATACTATCAGCCATGTGGTTATAGAGAACAACACAGTCATACTATCAGCCATGTGGTTATAGAGAACGACACAGTCATACTATCAGCCATGTGGTTATAGAGAACGACACAGTCATACTATCAGCCACGTGGTTACAGAGAACAACACAGTCATACTATCAGCCACGTGGTTATAGAGAACAACACAGTCATACTATCAGCCATGTGGTTACAGAGAACAACACAGTCATACTATCAGCCATGTGGTTACAGAGAACAACACTGTCATACTATCATCCATGTGGTTATAGAGAATAACCTCTCATACTATCAGCCATGTGGTTATAGAGAACAACACAGTCATACTATCAGCCATGTGGTTATAGAGAACAACACAGTCATACTATCAGCCATGTGGTTATAGAGAACAACACAGTCATACTCTCAGCCATGTGGTTACAGAGAACAACACAGTCATACTATCAGCCATGTGGTTACAGAGAACAACACAGCCATACTATCAGCCACGTGGTTACAGAGAACAACACAGTCATACTATCAGCCATGTGGTTATAGAGAATAACACAGGCATACTATCAGCCATGTGGTTACAGAGAACAACACAGTCATACTATCAGCCATGTGGTTATAGAGAATAACCACTCATACTGTCAGCCATGTGGTTACAGAGAACAACACAGTCATACTATCAGCCATGTGGTTATGGAGAATAACACAGGCATACTATCAGCCATGTGGTTATAGAGAACAACACAGTCATACTATCAGCCATGTGGTTATAGCGAACAACACAGTCATACTATCAGCCATGTGGTTACAGAGAATGACACAGTCATACTATCAGCCACGTGGTTACAGAGAACAACACAGTCATACTATCAGCCATGTGGTTATAGAGAATAACACAGGCATACTATCAGCCATGTGGTTACAGAGAACAACACAGTCATACTATCAGCCATGTGGTTATAGAGAATAACCACTCATACTGTCAGCCATGTGGTTACAGAGAACAACACAGTCATACTATCAGCCATGTGGTTATGGAGAATAACACAGGCATACTATCAGCCATGTGGTTATAGAGAACAACACAGTCATACTATCAGCCATGTGGTTATAGCGAACAACACAGTCATACTATCAGCCATGTGGTTATAGAGAATGACACAGTCATACTATCAGCCATGTGATTATAGAGAACAACAGTCATACTATCAGCTATGTGGTTATAGAGAACAACACAGTCATACTATCAGCCATGTGGTTATAGAGAACAACACGGTCATACTATCAGCCATGTGGTTATAGAGAATAACACGGTCATACTATCAGCCATGTGGTTAAAGAGAATAACACAGTCATACTATCAGCCATGTGATTATAGAGAATAACACAGTCATACTATCAGCCATGTGGTTATAGAGAATAACACAGTCATACTATCAGCCATGTGGTTAAAGAGAATAACACAGTCATACTATCAGCCATGTCGTTATAGAGAACAACACAGTCATACTATCAGCCATGTGGTTATAGAGAATAACACAGTCATACTATCAGCCATGTGGTTACAGAGAATAACACAGTCATACTATCAGCCATGTGGTTACAGAGAATAACACAGTCATACTATCAGCCATGTGGTTACAGAGAATAACACAGTCATACTATCAGCCATGTGGTTATAGAGAGTAACACAGTCATACTATCAGCCATATGGTTATAGAGAATAACACAGTCATACTATCAGCCATGTGGTTACAGAGAATAACACAGGCATACTATCAGCCATAAAGCTGCAGTGGACCAGTTTAACTATCAGCCATAAAGTTGCAGTGGACCAGTTTAACTATCAGCCATAAAGCTGCAGTGGACCAGTCATACTATCAGCCATAAAGCTGCAGTGGCCTATTCATACTATCAGCCATAAAGCTGCAGTGGACCAGTCATACTATCAGCCATAAAGCTGCAGTGGATCAGTCATACTATCAGCCATAAAGCTGCAGTGGCCTATTCATACTATCAGCCATAAAGCTGCAGTGGACCAGTCATACTATCAGCCATGTGGTTACAGAGAACAACACAGTCATACTCTCAGCCATGTGGTTACAGAGAACAACACAGTCATACTATCAGCCATGTGGTTACAGAGAACAACACAGTCATACTATCAGCCACGTGGTTACAGAGAACAACACAGTCATACTATCAGCCACGTGGTTATAGAGAACAACACAGTCATACTATCAGCCACATGGTTATAGAGAATAACACAGGCATACTATCAGCCATGTGGTTACAGAGAACAACACAGTCATACTATCAGCCATGTGGTTATAGAGAATAACCACTCATACTGACAGCCATGTGGTTACAGAGAACAACACAGTCATACTATCAGCCATGTGGTTATAGAGAATAACACAGGCATACTATCAGCCATGTGGTTATAGAGAACAACACAGGCATACTATCAGCCATGTGGTTATAGAGAACAACACAGGCATACTATCAGCCATGTGGTTATAGAGAACAACACAGTCATACTATCAGCCATGTGGTTATAGAGAACGACACAGTCATACTATCAGCCATGTGGTTATAGAGAACGACACAGTCATACTATCAGCCACGTGGTTACAGAGAACAACACAGTCATACTATCAGCCACGTGGTTATAGAGAACAACACAGTCATACTATCAGCCATGTGGTTACAGAGAACAACACAGTCATACTATCAGCCATGTGGTTACAGAGAACAACACTGTCATACTATCATCCATGTGGTTATAGAGAATAACCACTCATACTATCAGCCATGTGGTTATAGAGAACAACACAGTCATACTATCAGCCATGTGGTTATAGAGAACAACACAGTCATACTATCAGCCATGTGGTTATAGAGAACAACACAGTCATACTCTCAGCCATGTGGTTACAGAGAACAACACAGTCATACTATCAGCCATGTGGTTACAGAGAACAACACAGCCATACTATCAGCCACGTGGTTACAGAGAACAACACAGTCATACTATCAGCCATGTGGTTATAGAGAATAACACAGGCATACTATCAGCCATGTGGTTACAGAGAACAACACAGTCATACTATCAGCCATGTGGTTATAGAGAATAACCACTCATACTGTCAGCCATGTGGTTACAGAGAACAACACAGTCATACTATCAGCCATGTGGTTATGGAGAATAACACAGGCATACTATCAGCCATGTGGTTATAGAGAACAACACAGTCATACTATCAGCCATGTGGTTATAGCGAACAACACAGTCATACTATCAGCCATGTGGTTATAGAGAATGACACAGTCATACTATCAGCCATGTGATTATAGAGAACAACAGTCATACTATCAGCTATGTGGTTATAGAGAACAACACAGTCATACTATCAGCCATGTGGTTATAGAGAACAACACAGTCATACTATCAGCCATGTGGTTATAGAGAATAACACGGTCATACTATCAGCCATGTGGTTAAAGAGAATAACACAGTCATACTATCAGCCATGTGATTATAGAGAATAACACAGTCATACTATCAGCCATGTGGTTATAGAGAATAACACAGTCATACTATCAGCCATGTGGTTAAAGAGAATAACACAGTCATACTATCAGCCATGTCGTTATAGAGAACAACACAGTCATACTATCAGCCATGTGGTTATAGAGAATAACACAGTCATACTATCAGCCATGTGGTTACAGAGAATAGCACAGTCATACTATCAGCCATGTGGTTACAGAGAATAACACAGTCATACTATCAGCCATGTGGTTACAGAGAATAACACAGTCATACTATCAGCCATGTGGTTACAGAGAATAACACAGTCATACTATCAGCCATGTGGTTATAGAGAGTAACACAGTCATACTATCAGCCATATGGTTATAGAGAATAACACAGTCATACTATCAGCCATGTGGTTACAGAGAATAACACAGGCATACTATCAGCCATAAAGCTGCAGTGGACCAGTTTAACTATCAGCGATAAAGTTGCAGTGGACCAGTTTAACTATCAGCCATAAAGCTGCAGTGGACCAGTCATACTATCAGCCATAAAGCTGCAGTGGCCTATTCATACTATCAGCCATAAAGCTGCAGTGGACCAGTCATACTATCAGCCATAAAGCTGCAGTGGATCAGTCATACTATCAGCCATAAAGCTGCAGTGGCCTATTCATACTATCAGCCATAAAGCTGCAGTGGACCAGTCATACTATCAGCCATAAAGCTGCAGTGGATCAGTCATACTATCAGCCATAAAGCTGCAGTGGATCAGTCATACTATCAGCCATAAAGCTGCAGTGGACCAGTCATACTATCAGCCATAAAGCTGCAGTGGCCTATTCATACTATCAGCCATAAAGCTGCAGTGGACCAGTCATACTATCAGCCATAAAGCTGCAGTGGATCAGTCATACTATCAGCCATAAAGCTGCAGTGGACCAGTCATACTATCAGCCATAAAGCTACAGTGGATCAGTCATACTATCAGCCATAAAGCTACAGTTGATCAGTCATACTATCAGCCATAAAGCTGCAGTGGACCAGTCATACTATCAGCCATAAAGCTGCAGTGGATCAGTCATTCATATGATCAGGGACAAGAACCTCTGGAACAAGTGAATCATCATGTTTAATCAGAAGCAGTACCTTCATAGACACTGTCCTGCTTTCCCAAGAGGTCCGGGGCCAGTCCCTTATATCTGAACATGGACCACAACACATGTTAGTGATTACAGTCGTCTTGTCACTGTGATACAGTGTGTATTGAATCTTAAGTTTTAGTTGTACATAATCATAGTCTGTATTAAAACCTGGCGTGTCACCTTCTGTCCGCCACTGACCTCTCCGTCACGGGGACTGTGGTTTTACTCTTCACCGCCAGGTGTTTGTCCCGGCAGCTACCACAGAGGAGGTAGTATGGGTTACCGCTGCCGCACTCCCCCCCGAACCATCCGTCTACGTAGGACCCGTTGCTCCGGTAGCCCTGTCGGTTGGCACTGCGCCCGCAGCCAGGGTGGCTCTTCTTCATGTGCTGGTTGAAGTTGGCAACGCTAGCCTCACACAACTCACATACTACCACCTCGTCTCGTTCCTCTGTCTCACACACATGCTGCCAGGGGACATGGAGACAGGGAGGGGACACGGACACAGAGACAGGGAGGGGACACAGAGACAGGGAGGGGACACAGAGACAGGGAGGGGACACAGAGACAGGGAGGGGACACAGAGACAGGGAGGGGAGGGGACACAGAGAAAGGGAGGGGACACAGAGACAGGGAGGGGAGGGGACACAGAGACAGGGAGGGGACACAGAGACAGGGAGGGGAGGGGACACAGAGACAGGGAGAGGACACGGAGACAGGGAGGGGACACAGAGACAGGGAGGGGACACAGAGACAGGGAGGGGACACAGAGACAGGGAGGGGACACAGAGACAGGGAGGGGACACAGAGACAGGGAGGGGACACAGAGACAGGGAGGGGACACAGAGACAGGGAGAGGACACAGAGACAGGGAGGGGACACAGAGACAGGGAGGGGACACGGAGCCAGGGAGGGGAGGGGACACGGAGACAGGGAGGGGACACAGAGACAGGGAGGGGAGGGAACACGGAGACAGGGAGGGGAGGGAACACGGAGACAGGGAGGGGACACAGAGACAGGGAGGGGACACAGAGACAGGGAGGGGACAGAGAGACAGGGAGGGGAGGGGACACGGAGACAGGGAGGGGAGGGAACACAGAGACAGGGAGGGGACACAGAGACAGGGAGGGGACACAGAGACAGGGAGGGGAGGGGACAGAGAGACAGGGAGGGAACACGGAGACAGGGAGGGGAGGGAACACGGAGACAGGGAGGGGACACAGAGACAGGGAGGGGACACAGAGACAGGGAGGGGACACAGAGACAGGGAGGGGACACAGAGACAGGGAGGGGACACAGAGACAGGGAGGGGACAGAGAGACAGGGAGGGAACACGGAGACAGGGAGGGGAGGGAACACGGAGACAGGGAGGGGACACAGAGACAGGGAGGGGACACAGAGACAGGGAGGGGACACAGAGACAGGGAGGGGACACAGAGACAGGGAGGGGAGGGAACACAGAGACAGGGAGGGGACACAGAGACAGGGAGGGGAGGGGACAGAGACAGGGAGGGGACACAGAGACAGGGAGGGGACACAGAGACAGGGAGGGGACACAGAGACAGGGAGGGGACACAGAGACAGGGAGGGGACACAGAGACAGGGAGGGGACACAGAGACAGGGAGGGGACACAGAGACAGGGAGGGAACACAGAGACAGGGAGGGGACAAAGACAGGGAGGGGAGGGGACACAGAGATAGGGAGGGAACACAGAGACAGGGAGGGGAGGGGACAGAGACAGGGAGGGGACAGAGACAGGGAGGGGACACGGAGACAGGGAGGGGACACGGAGACAGGGAGGGGACACGGAGACAGGGAGGGGACACAGAGACAGGGAGGGAACACAGAGACAGGGAGGGAACACAGAGACAGGGAGGGGACACAGAGACAGGGAGGGGACACAGAGACAGGGAGGGGACACAGAGACAGGGAGGGGACACAGAGACAGGGAGGGGACACAGAGACAGGGAGGGGACACAGAGACAGGGAGGGAACACAGAGACAGGGAGGGGAGGGGACACAGAGACAGGGAGGGGACACAGAGACAGGGAGGGGAGGGGACACAGAGACAGGGAGGGGACACAGAGACAGGGAGGGGACACAGAGACAGGGAGGGGACACAGAGACAGGGAGGGGAGGGGACACAGAGACAGGGAGGGGACAGAGACAGGGAGGGGACAGAGACAGGGAGGGGACACGGAGACAGGGAGGGGACACGGAGACAGGGAGGGGACACAGAGACAGGGAGGGGACACAGAGACAGGGAGGGGACACAGAGACAGGGAGGGGACACAGAGACAGGGAGGGAACACAGAGACAGGGAGGGGACACAGAGACAGGGAGGGGACACAGAGACAGGGAGGGGACAGAGAGACAGGGAGGGGACACAGAGACAGGGAGGGGACACAGAGACAGGGAGGGGACAGAGAGACAGGGAGGGGACAGAGAGACAGGGAGGGGACACAGAGACAGGGAGGGGACACAGAGACAGGGAGGGGACACAGAGACAGGGAGGGGACACAGAGACAGGGAGGGGACACAGAGACAGGGAGGGGACAGAGACAGGGAGGGGACACGGAGACAGGGAGGGGACAGAGAGACAGGGAGGGGAGGGGACACAGAGACAGGGAGGGGACAGAGAGACAGGGAGGGGACAGAGAGACAGGGAGGGGACACAGAGACAGGGAGGGGACACAGAGACAGGGAGGGGACACAGAGACAGGGAGGGGAGGGAACACAGAGACAGGGAGGGGAGGGAACACAGAGACAGGGAGGGGACACGGAGACAGGGAGGGGACATGGAGACAGGGAGGGGAGGGAACACAGAGACAGGGAGGGGACAGGGAGACAGGGAGGGGACAGGGACAGGGAGGGGACACAGAGACAGGGAGGGGACACGGAGACAGGGAGGGGACACGGAGACAGGGAGGGGACACGGAGACAGGGAGGGGACACAGAGACAGGGAGGGGACACAGAGACAGGGAGGGGACACAGAGACAGGGAGGGAACACAGAGACAGGGAGGGGAGGGGACACAGAGACAGGGAGGGGACACAGAGACAGGGAGGGGACACAGAGACAGGGAGGGGAGGGGACACAGAGACAGGGAGGGGACACAGAGACAGGGAGGGGACACAGAGACAGGGAGGGGACACAGAGACAGGGAGGGGAGGGGACACAGAGACAGGGAGGGGACAGAGACAGGGAGGGGACAGAGACAGGGAGGGGACACGGAGACAGGGAGGGGACACAGAGACAGGGAGGGGACACAGAGACAGGGAGGGGACACAGAGACAGGGAGGGGACACAGAGACAGGGAGGGGACACAGAGACAGGGAGGGGACACAGAGACAGGGAGGGGACATGGAGGGGACACAGAGACAGGGAGGGGACACAGAGACAGGGAGGGGACACAGAGACAGGGAGGGGACACAGAGACAGGGAGGGGACACAGAGACAGGGAGGGAACACAGAGACAGGGAGGGGACACAAAGACAGGGAGGGGAGGGGACACAGAGACAGGGAGGGAACACAGAGACAGGGAGGGGACACAGAGACAGGGAGGGGACAGAGAGACAGGGAGGGGACACAGAGACAGGGAGGGGACACAGAGACAGGGAGGGGACACAGAGACAGGGAGGGGACACAGAGACAGGGAGGGGACAGAGAGACAGGGAGGGGACACAGAGACAGGGAGGGGACACAGAGACAGGGAGGGGACACAGAGACAGGGAGGGGACACAGAGACAGGGAGGGGACACAGAGACAGGGAGGGGACACAGAGACAGGGAGGGGACAGAGAGACAGGGAGGGGACACAGAGACAGGGAGGGGACACGGAGACAGGGAGGGGACACAGAGACAGGGAGGGGACACAGAGACGGAGACACAGAGACAGGGAGGGGACACAGAGACAGGGAGGGGACACAGAGACAGGGAGGGGACAGAGAGACAGGGAGGGGACACAGAGACAGGGAGGGGACACAGAGACAGGGAGGGGACACAGAGACAGGGAGGGGACAGAGAGACAGGGAGGGGACAGAGAGACAGGGAGGGGACAGAGAGACAGGGAGGGGACAGAGACAGGGAGGGGACACGGAGACAGGGAGGGGACAGAGAGACAGGGAGGGGAGGGGACACAGAGAAAGGGAGGGGACAGAGAGACAGGGAGGGGACAGAGAGACAGGGAGGGGACACAGAGACAGGGAGGGGAGGGAACACAGAGACAGGGAGGGGACACGGAGACAGGGAGGGGACATGGAGACAGGGAGGGGAGGGAACACAGAGACAGGGAGGGGACAGGGAGACAGGGAGGGGACAGGGAGACAGGGAGGGGACACAGAGACAGGGAGGGGACACAGAGACAGGGAGGGGACACAGAGACAGGGAGGGAACACAGAGACAGGGAGGGGAGGGGACACAGAGAGGGGACACAGAGACAGGGAGGGGAGGGGACACAGAGACAGGGAGGGGACACAGAGACAGGGAGGGGACACAGAGACAGGGAGGGGACACAGAGACAGGGAGGGGACACAGAGACAGGGAGGGGAGGGGACACAGAGACAGGGAGGGGACAGAGACAGGGAGGGGACAGAGACAGGGAGGGGACGGAGACAGGGAGGGGACGGAGACAGGGAGGGGACACAGAGACAGGGAGGGGACACAGAGACAGGGAGGGGACACAGAGACAGGGAGGGGACACAGAGACAGGGAGGGGACACAGAGACAGGGAGGGGACACAGAGACAGGGAGGGGACACAGAGACAGGGAGGGGACACAGAGACAGGGAGGGGACACAGAGACAGGGAGGGGACACAGAGACAGGGAGGGGACAGAGAGACAGGGAGGGGACACAGAGACAGGGAGGGGACACGGAGACAGGGAGGGGACACAGAGACAGGGAGGGGACACAGAGACAGGGAGGGGACACAGAGACAGGGAGGGGACACAGAGACAGGGAGGGGACACAGAGACAGGGAGGGGACACAGAGACAGGGAGGGGACACAGAGACAGGGAGGGGACACAGAGACAGGGAGGGGACACAGAGACAGGGAGGGGACAGAGAGACAGGGAGGGGACACAGAGACAGGGAGGGGACACAGAGACAGGGAGGGGACAGAGAGACAGGGAGGGGACAGAGAGACAGGGAGGGGACAGAGAGACAGGGAGGGGACAGAGACAGGGAGGGGACACGGAGACAGGGAGGGGACAGAGAGACAGGGAGGGGAGGGGACACAGAGACAGGGAGGGGACAGAGAGACAGGGAGGGGACAGAGAGACAGGGAGGGGACACAGAGACAGGGAGGGGAGGGAACACAGAGACAGGGAGGGGACACGGAGACAGGGAGGGGACATGGAGACAGGGAGGGGAGGGAACACAGAGACAGGGAGGGGACAGGGAGACAGGGAGGGGACAGGGAGACAGGGAGGGGACACAGAGACAGGGAGGGGACACAGAGACAGGGAGGGGACACAGAGACAGGGAGGGGACACAGAGACAGGGAGGGGAGGGGACAGAGAGACAGGGAGGGGAGGGAACACGGAGACAGGGAAGGGACACAGAGACAGGGAGGGGACACAGAGACAGGGAGGGGACAGAGAGACAGGGAGGGGACACAGAGACAGGGAGGGGAGGGGACACAGAGACAGGGAGGGGACACAGAGACAGGGAGGGGACACAGAGACAGGGAGGGGACACGGAGACAGGGAGGGGACACGGAGACAGGGAGGGGACACGGAGACAGGGAGGGGACACGGAGACAGGGAGGGGACACGGAGACAGGGAGGGGACACGGAGACAGGGAGGGGACACAGAGACAGGGAGGGGACACAGAGACAGGGAGGGGACACAGAGACAGGGAGGGGACACAGAGACAGGGAGGGGACACAGAGACAGGGAGGGAACACAGAGACAGGGAGGGAACACAGAGACAGGGAGGGGACACAGAGACAGGGAGGGGACACAGAGACAGGGAGGGGACACAGAGACAGGGAGGGGACACAAAGACAGGGAGGGGACACATGGACAGGGAGGGAACACAGAGACAGGGAGGGGAGGGGACACAGAGACAGGGAGGGAACACAGAGACAGGGAGGGGACACAGAGACAGGGAGGGGACACAGAGACAGGGAGGGGAGGGGACACAGAGACAGGGAGGGAACACAGAGACAGGGAGGGGACACAGAGACAGGGAGGGGACACAGAGACAGGGAGGGGACACAGAGACAGGGAGGGGACAGAGACAGGGAGGGGACACAGAGACAGGGAGGGGACACAGAGACAGGGAGGGGACACAGAGACAGGGAGGGGAGGGGACACAGAGACAGGGAGGGGACAGAGACAGGGAGGGGACAGAGACAGGGAGGGGACACAGAGACAGGGAGGGGACAAAGAGACAGGGAGGGGCCAGAGAGACAGGGAGGGGACAGAGAGACAGGGAGGGGACAGAGAGACAGGGAGGGGAGGGGACACAGAGACAGGGAGGGGACAGGGAGACAGGGAGGGGACAGGGAGACAGGGAGGGGACACGGAGACAGGGAGGGGACACGGAGACAGGGAGGGGACACAGAGACAGGGAGGGGACACAGAGACAGGGAGGGGACAGAGAGACAGGGAGGGGACAGAGACAGGGAGGGGACACAGAGACAGGGAGGGGACACAGAGACAGGGAGGGGAGGGGACACAGAGACAGGGAGGGGACAGAGAGACAGGGAGGGGACAGAGAGACAGGGAGGGGACACAGAGACAGGGAGGGGACACGGAGACAGGGAGGGGACACGGAGACAGGGAGGGGACACAGAGACAGGGAGGGGACACAGAGACAGGGAGGGGACAGAGAGACAGGGAGCGGACACAGAGACAGGGAGGGGACAGAGAGACAGGGAGGGGACAGAGAGACAGGGAGGGGAGGGGACACAGAGACAGGGAGGGGACAGAGAGACAGGGAGGGGACAGAGAGACAGGGAGGGGACACAGAGACAGGGAGGGGACACGGAGACAGGGAGGGGACACGGAGACAGGGAGGGGACACGGAGACAGGGAGGGGACACAGAGACAGGGAGGGGACACAGAGACAGGGAGGGGACATGGAGACAGGGAGGGGACATGGAGACAGGGAGGGGGACACAGAGACAGGGAGGGGACACAGAGACAGGGAGGGAACACAGAGACAGGGAGGGGACACAGAGACAGGGAGGGGACACAGAGACAGGGAGGGGACACAGAGACAGGGAAGGGACACAGAGACAGGGAGGGGACAGAGAGACAGGGAGGGGACAGAGAGACAGGGAGGGGAGGGAACACAGAGACAGGGAGGGGACACGGAGACAGGGAGGGGACACAGAGACAGGGAGGGGACACAGAGACAGGGAGGGGACACAGAGACAGGGAAGGGACACAGAGACAGGGAGGGGACAGAGACAGGGAGGGGAGGGGACACGGAGACAGGGAGGGGACAGAGAGACAGGGAGGGGACAGAGAGACAGGGAGGGGAGGGAACACAGAGACAGGGAGGGGACACGGAGACAGGGAGGGAACACGGAGACAGGGAGGGGACACGGAGACAGGGAGGGGACACGGAGACAGGGAGGGGACACAGAGACAGGGAGGGGACACAGAGACAGGGAGGGGACATGGAGACAGGGAGGGGACAGAGAGACAGGGAGGGGGACACAGAGACAGGGAGGGGACACAGAGACAGGGAGGGGACACAGAGACAGGGAGGGAACACAGAGACAGGGAGGGGACACAGAGACAGGGAGGGGACACAGAGACAGGGAGGGGACACAGAGACAGGGAAGGGACACAGAGACAGGGAGGGGACAGAGAGACAGGGAGGGGACAGAGAGACAGGGAGGGGAGGGAACACAGAGACAGGGAGGGGACACGGAGACAGGGAGGGGACACAGAGACAGGGAGGGGACACAGAGACAGGGAGGGGACACAGAGACAGGGAAGGGACACAGAGACAGGGAGGGGACAGAGACAGGGAGGGGAGGGGACACGGAGACAGGGAGGGGACAGAGAGACAGGGAGGGGACAGAGAGACAGGGAGGGGAGGGAACACAGAGACAGGGAGGGGACACGGAGACAGGGAGGGGACACGGAGACAGGGAGGGGACAGAGAGACAGGGAGGGGACACAGAGACAGGGAGGGGACACAGAGACAGGGAGGGGACACAGAGACAGGGAGGGGACAGGGAGACAGGGAGGGGACAGAGAGACAGGGAGGGGACACAGAGACAGGGAGGGGACAGAGAGACAGGGAGGGGAGGGGACAGAGAGACAGGGAGGGGACACAGAGACAGGGAGCGGAGGGGACACAGAGACAGGGAGGGGAGGGGACACAGAGACAGGGAGGGGAGGGGACACAGAGACAGGGAGGGGACACAGAGACAGGGAGGGGACACACGGAGACAAACACAAAGTCAGTTCAAATCTAGGACATCAATAGCATGATGCCACTAACAGACTTCAAGAGACAGGTGAGTATGACAGCTGTATAGACAACATGATACCATAGCAACAAGATGATTAGCCATGAATTAACCACAAGCAACAAGACTTGATGATCAATGCCACCCACTGTAATCAGCCTTAGCATGTTAGCGTTCCACCTGGTTTACTAGCAAACCCCATTGACCTCCCATCCACTGCATGCTAGTTAGGCTAACGACAGAAATCACTGCCATGGGCAGTCAGTGGCAGAGCATGATGCAGTGTGTGTGTGAGAGAGAGGGGAGATAGTCTGAGCATGTGTGTGTGTGTGACAGGGAGATAGTTTGAGCATGTGTGTACGTGTGTGTGTGTGTGTGTGTGTGTGTGTGTGTGTGTGTGTGTGAGACAGGGAGATAGTTTGAGCGTGTGTGTGTGTGTGTGTGTGTGTGTGTGAGTGAGAGAGTGTGTGTGAGAGAGAGATAGTTTGAGCGTGTGTGTGTGTGTGTGTGTGTATGTGTGTGTGCGTGTGTGTGCGATAGTGAGTAAGCCTCAACCTCTCTAAGCAGACAGTTAGCATGTACAGCACCAAGTGAATGAGTGTGTGAGTGAAAGTTAGCCGGTGAGAGTCTAAATCCTAAACTTCCACTTCAGTCTCCTACTAGGAGTGAGACGTTTAGTGACGTGGAAGTCAGGATGAAGACCTTATTAGTTAAGGCGAGGAAAGAAGCAGCAAAACCCTCGCTGCACTCACACACACCCATGTTGGCCAGTCCAGTACCTCTGGGATCCACATGCCCAGGATGTCAGTGTCGCTGGCCAGGTCCTGACCAAACATGGCCTCCATGGTCTCCTCGTCCAGATCCAGCTCCAGTTCCTCGTCCAGGTTAAAGTCATACAGAGTTCCAGGGTCCTGCTGTAGGGCACTGCCCTCTCTACGAGACTGGCTGCGATGGGCCTGCACCGAGCGGTACAGACCAGCTACAGGAGAGGGTATATGTTACAATGGTTTAGAGGAGAGGGTATATGTTAGAATAGTATAGAGGAGAGGGTATATAGTTAGAATAGTAATAGACAGGAGAGGGTATATGTTAGAATAGTATAGAGGAGAGGAGAGGGTATATGTTAGAATAGAATAGAGGAGAGGGTATATGTTAGAATAGTATAGAGGAGAGGGTATATGTTAGAATAGTATAGAGGAGAGGAGAGGGTATATGTTAGAATAGTATAGAGGAGAGGAGAGGGTATATGTTAGAATAGTATAGAGGAGAGGGTATATGTTGGAATAGTATAGAGGAGAGGGTATATGTTAGAATAGTATAGAGGAGAGGGTATATGTTGGAATAGTATAGAGGAGAGGAGAGGGTATATGTTAGAATAGTATAGAGGAGAGGGTATATGTTAGAATAGTATAGAGGAGAGGGTATATGTTAGAATAGTATAGAGGAGAGGGTATATGTTAGAATAGTATAGAGGAGAGGGTATATGTTAGAATAGTATAGAGGAGAGGAGAGGGTATATGTTAGAATAGTATAGAGGAGAGGAGAGGGTATATGTTAGAATAGTACAGAGGAGAGGGTATATGTTGGAATAGTACAGAGGAGAGGGTATATGTTGGAATAGAATAGAGGAGAGGGTATATGTTGGAATAGAATAGAGGAGAGGGTATATATTAGAATAGTATAGAGGAGAGGGTATATGTTGGAATAGAATAGAGGAGAGGGTATATGTTACAATAGAATAGAGGAGAGGGTATATGTTGGAATAGAATAGAGGAGAGGGTATATGTTAGAATAGAATAGAGGAGAGGGTATATATTAGAATAGTATAGAGGAGAGGGTATATGTTGGAATAGTATAGAGGAGAGGGTATATGTTAGAATAGTATAGAGGAGAGGGTATATGTTAGAATAGTATAGAGGAGAGGGTATATATTAGAATAGAATAGAGGAGAGGGTATATGTTAGAATAGTATAGAGGAGAGGGTATATGTTAGAATAGAATAGAGGAGAGGGTATATGTTACAATAGAATAGAGGAGAGGGTATATGTTAGAATAGAATAGAGGAGAGGGTATATGTTAGAATAGTATAGAGGAGAGGGTATATGTTAGAATAGTATAGAGGAGAGGGTATATGTTAGAATAGTATAGAGGAGAGGGTATATGTTAGAATAGAATAGAGGAGAGGGTATATGTTAGAATAGTATAGAGGAGAGGAGAGGGTATATGTTAGAATAGAATAGAGGAGAGGGTATATGTTGGAATAGAATAGAGGAGAGGGTATATGTTAGAATAGTATAGAGGAGAGGGTATATGTTAGAATAGAATAGAGGAGAGGGTATATGTTAGAATAGTATAGAGGAGAGGGTATATGTTGGAATAGAATAGAGGAGAGGGTATATGTTAGAATAGTATAGAGGAGAGGGTATATGTTAGAATAGAATAGAGGAGAGGGTATATGTTAGAATAGAATAGAGGAGAGGGTATATGTTGGAATAGAATAGAGGAGAGGGTATATGTTAGAATAGTATAGAGGAGAGGGTATATGTTAGAATAGTATAGAGGAGAGGGTATATGTTAGAATAGTATAGAGGAGAGGGTATATGTTAGAATAGTATAGAGGAGAGGGTATATGTTAGAATAGAATAGAGGAGAGGGTATATGTTAGAATAGAATAGAGGAGAGGGTATATGTTAGAATAGTATAGAGGAGAGGGTATATGTTAGAATAGTATAGAGGAGAGGGTATATGTTAGAATAGTATAGAGGAGAGGGTATATGTTAGAATAGAATAGAGGAGAGGGTATATGTTAGAATAGAATAGAGGAGAGGGTATATATTAGAATAGTATAGAGAGGAGAGGGTATATGTTAGAATAGTATAGAGGGTATATGTTAGAATAGTATAGAGGAGAGGGTATATGTTAGAATAGTATAGAGGGTATATGTTAGAATAGTATAGAGGAGAGGGTATATGTTAGAATAGCAGAGAGGACAGACAGACTGTCTCTCTCTCAGACAGACAGACAGACAGTCTCTCTCTCAGACAGACAGACAGACAGTCTCTCTCTCAGACAGACAGAAAGACAGACAGTCTCTCTCTCAGACAGACAGAAAGACAGACAGTCTCTCTCTCTCTCAGACAGACAGACAGTCTCTCTCTCGCTCAGACAGACAGACAGTCTCTCTCTCAGACAGACAGACAGACAGTCTCTCTCTCAGACAGACAGAAAGACAGACAGTCTCTCTCTCAGACAGACAGACAGACAGTCTCTCTCTCAGACAGACAGACAGTCTCTCTCTCAGACAGACAGACAGACAGAGTCTCTCTCTCAGACAGACAGACAGACAGACAGACAGACAGACAGACAGACAGACAGACAGACAGACAGACAGTCTCTCTCTCAGACAGACAGACAGACAGACTCTCTCTCAGACAGACAGACAGACTCTCTCTCAGACAGACAGATAGTCTGTCTGTCTGTCTGTCTGTCTGTCTGTCTGTCTGTCTGAGAGCGAGAGCGAGAGAGAGAGAGAGAGAGAGAGAGAGAGAGAGAGAGAGAGAGACATTCACCAGCGCGGGCCAGCAGTGTCCTAGCAGCCAGGTCAAAGCGGTGTTTCCTGCTGACAGCAGCGCGACCTCTGGGTGTTGGACCAGCGGAGGCAGAGGCACTGTCCTGGTCCAGACCCTCTGGACTGCAGGGACACACAAACACAGCACTCACACAGTCAGTAAACATGGGGAAATAACCAGCTGTTTTACACATGGAAACTGACAACAGGGACAACACAGCCCTCACACAAATCAGAAACATGGAAACAGATGATCTAATATCGCTTTCAATGAGAACTAGTACTTCAATAGCAAACAGTATAGACGGCATCCCTGACTCGTTCTGCGCTGTAGCAGGATGTACTGTAATATATATATATATATATACACACACACTGTACTGCATGTTGTTGTTGAATTCTGAATCTACAGCAGTTGTATCCAAGTGCTACTAAGCACCAAAAAGACAGGAGGAACAAGGCACTTTTCATATAATTCATTAAAATGCCTTTATATTGTATGGCATGTTCAATGGAAACAAAGTTTAAAAACCCTGTCTGCATGGCCTTCGTCAGAGAGTACTACTAAGCACACTATGTCTAATAGAAGGCTGGAGACAGTCATATCTGACCCTGAGGGACCGTCCTCTAGAACAGGTTCAGTTACTGTACCTCTCACTGAAGCCCTCCTCCATGTCTAGAGCGTCAGCGTTGGCCATATCTCCAGGGGAGTGTAGGTAGCTCCTCTCCAGACTCTTACCCCCTCCCGAGGCTGTGGCCCCTGGGCACGAGGAGCTGTCTGACCCTCGTCCTCCAGAGTGGCTCTCATCCTGGTCCTCCTCTGTTCCAGGGTGTTCTATCATCCACATAGCCAGTACCGTTATGTTCTGGGCATCAGCCTCGCCACGAGTACCTGGGGGGGAGGGGGGGGGCAGATAGGAACGGATGACATACTGCTGGTGAAATAAACGCCAGTGTTGCTGCTAACAGGGGGCGGCAGGTAGCCACCAGGTTAGAGCGTTGGGCCAGTAACTGAAAAGTTGCTGGTTTTAAATTCCTGAGTCAAAAAGGTGACGAAAAATAATAAATCTGTCACTGTGCCCTTGAGCAAGGCACTTAACCCCAGTTGACAACGCTGACCCTGGTCGTGACCCCACTCCCTGCAGGTGTCTCAGGGGGACGGACAACGCTGACCCTGGTTGTGACCCCACTCCCTGCAGGTGTCTCAGGGGGAGTTGGGATATGAAACATTTACATTAAACACTTGTAATGATGAACACTTGAACAAGTCTGTAAACGGGAGAAATATAAGCGGCCCCCCCAGAATGATTACTACCAGTATAGGTTCCTTCACTGTCCTCATCCCGGGTTCAACCAGTCTGCTCACAAACACATGTCACCCTGGTCCTTGTACCAGTATAGGTTCCTTCACTGTCCTCATCCCGGGTTCAACCAGTCTGCTCACAAACACACGTCACCCAGGGACGTGTGGGAAGACTACCGTACCAACAGATTCAGCTATTTAAAAAAAGGCACCAATTGGAAAGCTCCATCGGTACAATTTCAAGCGAGCTGTGGAGTGAGCTTAGGGCACGTTCTGAACTCTGTTACACTGGCTGGGAGAGAGATGGTCCATCAGAAGTGCTTGTATCCTGAATGGCCATTGGCTGGGAGAGAGATGGTCCATCAGAAGTGAACTGTACTGTGAACCATCAGATCCTCCTCTCCACCCTCTCCGAGTTGGGTATCTCCGGCGCGGCTCACTCTTGGATTGCGTCCTACCTGACAGGTCGCTCCTACCAGGTGGCGTGGCGAGAATCCATCTCCTTACCACGTGCTCTCACCACTGGTGTCCCCCAGGGCTCAGTTCTAGGCCCTCTCCTATTCTCGCTATACACCAAGTCACTTGGCTCTGTCATATCCTCACATGGTCTCTCCTATCATTGCTACGCAGACGACACACAATTAATCTTCTCCTTTCCCCCTTCTGATAACCAGGTGGCGAATCGCATCTCTGCATGTCTGGCAGACATATCAGTGTGGATGACGGATCACCACCTCAAGCTGAACCTCGGCAAGACGGAGCTGCTTTTCCTCCCGGGGAAGGACTGCCCTTTCCATGATCTCGCCATCACGGTGGACAACTCCATTGTGTCCTCCTCCCAGAGTGCTAAGAGCCTTGGCGTGACCCTGGACAACACCCTGTCGTTCTCCACTAACATCAAGGCGGTGACCCGATCCTGTAGGTTCATGCTATACAACATTCGCAGAGTACGACCCTGCCTTACACAGGAAGCGGCGCAGGTCCTAATCCAGGCACTTGTCATCTCCCGTCTGGATTACTGCAACTCGCTGTTGGCTGGGCTCCCTGCCTGTGCCATTAAACCCCTACAACTCATCCAGAACGCCGCAGCCCGTCTGGTGTTCAACCTTCCCAAGTTCTCTCACGTCACCCCGCTCCTCCGCACACTCCACTGACTTCCAGTTGAAGCTCGCATCTGCTACAAGACCATGGTGATTGCCTACGGAGCTGTGAGGGGAATGGCACCTCCGTACCTTCAGGCTCTGATCAGGCCCTAGACCCAAACAAGGGCACTGCGTTCATCCTCCTCTGGCCTGCTGGCCCCCCTACCTCTGCGGAAGCACAGTTCCCGCTCAGCCCAGTCAAAACTGTTCGCTGCTCTGGCACCCCAATGGTGGAACAAGCTCCCTCACGACGCCAGGACAGCGGAGTCAATCACCACCTTCCGGAGACACCTGAAACCCCACCTCTTTAAGGAATACCTAGGATAGGATAAAGTAATCCTTCTAACCCCCCCCCCAAAAAAAAAGATATAGATGTACTATTGTAAAGTGGTTGTTCCACTGGATATCATAAGGTGAATGCACCAATTTGTAAGTCGCTCTGGATAAGAGCGTCTGCTAAATGACGTAAATGTAAATGTAAGTGGTTTTATCCTGAAAGGCCATTGGCTGGGAGAGAGATGGTCCATTATAAGTGGTTGTATCCTGAATGGTCATTGGCTGGGAGAGAGATGGTCCATTATAAGTGGTTGTATCCTGAATGGTCATTGGCTGGGAGAGAGATGGTCCATCAGAAGTGGTTGTATCCTGAATGGCCATTGGCTGGGTAATCACTCATCCATATATTTATATGTACATATTCTCATTCCATCCCTTAGATTTGTGTGTATTACGTAGTTGTTGTGGAATTGTTAGATTACTTGTTAGATATTACTGCACTGTCGGAACTAGAAGCACAAGCATTTCACTACACTCTCATTAACATCTGCTAACCATGTGACCAATAACATCTGTTAACCATGTGTATGTGACCAATAACATCTGCTAACCATGTGACCAATAACATCTGTTAACCATGTGTATGTGACCAATAACATCTGCTAACCATGTGACCAATAACATCTGTTAACCATGTGTATGTGACCAATAACATCTGCTAACCATGTGACCAATAACATCTGCTAACTATGTGTATGTGACCAATAACATCTGTTAACCATGTGTATGTGACCAATAACATCTGCTAACCATGTGTATGTGACCAATAACATCTGTTAACCATGTGTATGTGACCAATAACATCTGCTAACCATGTGTATGTGACCAATAACATCTGCTAACCATGTGACCAATAACATCTGTTAACCATGTGACCAATAACATCTGTTAACCATGTGACCAATAACATCTGCTAACCATGTGACCAATAACATCTGCTAACCATGTGACCAATAACATCTGCTAACCATGTGACCAATAACATCTGCTAACCATGTGACCAATAACATCTGCTAACATGTGTATGTGACCAATAACATCTGCTAACCATGTGTGTGACCAATAACATCTGCTAACCATGTGTGTGACCAATAACATCTGCTAACCATGTGTATGTGACCAATAACATCTGTTAACTATGTGACCAATAACATCTGCTAACCATGTGACCAATAACATCTGCTAACCATGTGACCAATAACATCTGCTAACCATGTGTATGTGACCAATAACATCTGCTAACCATGTGACCAAGAACATCTGCTAACCATGTGACCAAGAACATCTGCTAACCATGTGACCAATAACATCTGCTAACCATGTGACCAATAACATCTGCTAACCATGTGACCAATAACATCTGTTAACCATGTGACCTATAACATCTGCTAACCATGTGTATGTGACCAATAACATCTGCTAACCATGTGACCAATAGCATCTGCTAACCATGTGACCAATAACCTCGGCTAACCATGTGACCAATAACATCTGCTAACCATGTGTATGTGACCAATAACATCTGCTAACCATGTGTATGTGACCAATAACATGTGATTTGAAGACTGTCCCTGTAGTCTCCAGAGTCTTGGTATGAGGTAGTGTATAGTGGAGTCTGTACCTGTAGTCTTGGTATGAGGTAGTGTATAGTGAAGTCTGTACCTGTAGTCTTGGTATGAGGTAGTGTATAGTGAAGTCTGTAACTGTAGTCTTGGTATGAGGTAGTGTATAGTGAAGTCTGTACCTGTAGTCTTGGTATGAGGTAGTGTATAGTGGAGTCTGTACCTGTAGTCTTGGTATGAGGTAGTGTATAGTGAAGTCTGTACCTGTAGTCTTGGTATGAGGTAGTGTATAGTGAAGTCTGTAACTGTAGTCTTGGTATGAGGTAGTGTATAGTGGAGTCTGTACCTGTAGTCTTGGTATGAGGTAGTGTATAGTGAAGTCTGTACCTGTAGTCTTGGTATGAGGTAGTGTATAGTGAAGTCTGTACCTGTAGTCTTGGTATGAGGTAGTGTATAGTGGAGTCTGTACCTGTAGTCTTGGTATGAGGTAGTGTATAGTGAAGTCTGTAACTGTAGTCTTGGTATGAGGTAGTGTATAGTGGAGTCTGTACCTGTAGTCTTGGTATGAGGTAGTGTATAGTGGAGTCTGTACCTGTAGTCTTGGTATGAGGTAGTGTATAGTGAAGTCTGTAACTGTAGTCTTGGTATGAGGTAGTATATAGTGGAGTATGTACCTGTAGTCTTGGTATGAGGTAGTATATAGTGGAGTCTGTACCTGTCCCTGTAGCCTCCAGAGCCTTGGTGATCTGCCTCAGAGAGAAGCCCATCTCCAGGAGAGGCACAGCGATGGCCGGGGGGGGAGGGGAGGTGGACAGTCTGCTGCTGGGGTCCGACAGAGCTGGAGAGGACAAAAATTACAGGACAGGAAGTTACCATCACATACAGGACTGGGGAGGATGTTAACATCACAAACAGGACTAGGGAGGATGTTACCATCACATACAGAGACAAACAGGACTGGGGAGGATGTTACCATCACATACAGGGACAAACAGGACTGGGGAGGATGTTACCATCACATACAGAGACAAACAGGACTGCGGAGGATGTTACCATTATACAGAGACATACAGGACTGGGGAGGATGTTACCATCACATACAGAGACAAACAGGACTGGGGAGGATGTTACCATCACATACAGGACTGGGGAGGATGTTACCATCACATACAGGACTGGGGAGGAAGTTACCATCACATACAGAGACATACAGGACTGGGGAGGATGTTACCATCACATACAGGACTGGGGAGGATGTTACCATCACATACAGGACTGGGGAGGATGTTACCATCACATACAGAGACAAACAGGACTGGGGAGGATGTTGCCATCACATACAGAGACAAACAGGACTGGGGAGGATATTACCATCACATACAGAGACAAACAGGACTGGGAGGATGTTACCATCACATACAGAGACAAACAGGACTGGGGAGGATGTTACCATCACATACAGGACTGGGGAGGATGTTACCATCACATACAGAGACATACAGGACTGGGGAGGATGTTACCATCACATACAGGACTGGGGAGGATGTTACCATCACATACAGAGACAAACAGGACTAGGGAGGATGTTACCATCACATACAGGACTGGGGAGGATGTTACCATCACATACAGAGACAAACAGGACTGGGGAGGATGTTACCATCACATACAGAGACATACAGGACTGGGGAGGAAGTTACCATCACATACAGAGACATACAGGACTGGGGAGGATGTTACCATCACATACAGAGACAAACAGGACTGGGGAGGATTTTACCATCACATACAGGACTGGGGGGGATGTTACCATCACATACAGGACTGGGGAGGATGTTACCATCACATACAGAGACATACAGGACTGGGGAGGATGTTACCATCACATACAGGACTGGGGAGGATGTTACCATCACATACAGAGACAAACAGGACTGGGGAGGATGTTACCATCACATACAGGACTGGGGAGGATGTTACCATCACATACAGAGACAAACAGGACTGGGGAGGATGTTACCATCACATACAGAGACATACAGGACTGGGGAGGAAGTTACCATCACATACAGAGACAAACAGGACTGGGGAGGATGTTACCATCACATACAGAGACAAACAGGACTGGGGAGGATGTTACCATCACATACAGGACTGGGGAGGATGTTACCATTACATACAGGACTGGGGGGATGTTACCATCACATACAGGACTGGGGAGGATGTTACTATCACATACAGAGACAAACATGACTGGGCAGGATGTTACCATCACATACAGGACTGGGGGGGATGTTACCATCACATACAGGACTGGGGAGGATGTTACCATCACATACAGAGACAAACAGGACTGGGGAGGATGTTACCATCACATACAGGACTGGGGAGGATGTTACCATCACATACAGAGACAAACAAGACTGGGGAGGATGTTACCATCACATACAGAGACAAACAGGACTGGGGAGGATGTTACCATCACATACAGAGACATACAGGACTTGGGAGGATGTTACCATAACATACAGGACTGGGGAGGATGTTACCATCACATACAGGACTGGGGAGGATGTTACCATCACATACAGGACTGGGGAGGATGTTACCATCACATACAGGACTGGGGAGGATGTTACCATCACATACAGAGACAAACAGGACTGGGGAGGATGTTACCATCACATACAGGACTGGAGAGGATGTTACCATCACATACAGGACTGGGGAGGATGTTACCATCACATACAGGACTGGGGAGGATGTTACCATCACATACAGAGACAAACAGGACTGGGGAGGATGTTACCATCACATACAGAGACATACAGGACTTGGGAGGATGTTACCATCACATACAGAGACATACAGGACTTGGGAGGATGTTACCATCACATACAGGACTGGAGAGAATGTTACCATCACATACAGGACTGGGGAGGATGTTACCATCACATACAGGACTGGGGAGGATGTTACCATCACATACAGAGACAAACAGGACTGGGGAGGATGTTACCATCACATACAGAGACAAACAGGACTGGGGAGGATGTTACCATGACATAGAGACATACAGGACTGGGGAGGATGTTACCATCACATACAGAGATAAACAGGACTGGGGAGGATGTTACCATCACATACAGAGATAAACAGGACTGGGGAGGATGTTACCATCACATACAGAGACATACAGGACTGGGGAGGATGTTACCATCACATACAGAGATAAACAGGACTGGGGAGGATGTTACCATCACATACAGGACTTGGGAGGATGTTACCATCACATACAGGACTGGGGAGGATGTTACCATCACATACAGGACTGGGGAGGATGTTACCATCACATACAGAGACAAACAGGACTGGGAGGGATGTTACCATCACATAGAGAGACATACAGGACTGGGGAGGATGTTAACATCACATACAGGACTGGGGAGGATGTTACCATCACATACAGAGACAAACAGGACTGGGGAGGATGTTACCATCACATACAGAGACAAACAGGACTGGGGAGGATGTTACCATGACATAGAGACATACAGGACTGGGGAGGATGTTACCATCACATACAGAGATAAACAGGACTGGGGAGGATGTTACCATCACATACAGAGATAAACAGGACTGGGGAGGATGTTACCATCACATACAGAGACAAACAGGACTGGGGAGGATGTTACATCACATACAGAGATAAACAGGACTGGGGAGGATGTTACCATCACATACAGAGACATACAGGACTGGGGAGGATGTTACCATCACATACAGAGATAAACAGGACTGGGGAGGATGTTACCATCACATACAGGACTGGGGGGGATGTTACCATCACATACAGAGACATACAGGACTGGGGAGGATGTTAACATCACATACAGAGACAAACAGGACTGGGGAGGATGTTACCATCACATACAGAGACAAACAGGACTGGGGAGGATGTTACCATCACATACAAGACTGGAGAGGATATTACCATCACATACAGAGACAAACAGGACTGGGGAGGATGTTACCATCACATACAGAGACATACAGGACTGGGGAGGATGTTACCATCACATACAGAGACATACAGGACTGGGGAGGATGTTACCATCACATACAGAGACATCCAGGACTGGGGAGGATGTTACCATCACATACAGAGACAAACAGGACTGGGGAGGATGTTACCATCACATACAGAGACATACAGGACTGGGGAGGATGTTACCATCACATACAGGACTGGGGAGGATATTACCATCACATACAGGACGGGGAGGATGTTACCATCACATACAGAGACAAACAGGACTGGGGAGAATGTTACCATCACAAACAGGACTGGGGAGGATGTTACCATCACATACAAGACTGGAGAGGATATTACCATCACATACAGAGACAAACAGGACTGGGGAGGATGTTACCATCACATACAGAGACATACAGGACTGGGGAGGATGTTACCATCACATACAGAGACATACAGGACTGGGGAGGATGTTACCATCACATACAGAGACATACAGGACTGGGGAGGATGTTACCATCACATACAGAGACAAACAGGACTGGGGAGGATGTTACCATCACATACAGAGACAAACAGGACTGGGGAGGATGTTACCATCACATACAGAGACAAACAGGACTGGGGAGGATGTTACCATCACATACAGAGACAAACAGGACTGGGGAGGTGCTTGGTGTGTAATACATACATGTCCCTGTCCTGTTGGCTGGTCTGGAGGTCTGGGTCTCGGGGGAGGAGAGGCTCTGTCTCCGGCCCACCTCATCAGAGGGAGACGTAGGGAGAGAAGACACCGGGGGCGTCTGGGCACGACGCGTTGGCAGCAGAGTGGTGGTCGGGTAGCTTGAGAACATTTGCCTGTAAAGATGAGGCATTGTAATAAAAGCCTTGACTTTAAAAGGTATCCATCCACAGTACGTACATACATACATACATACATACATACATACATACATACATACATACATACATACATACAGAGGTTCTATATACCTGAGCAGGCTAAGAGGCATGACCCCAGGGGACTCTGAGGCAGGGACAGTCTCTGTGTCAGTAACAGGTGTAGTGGCTGTGGTAGTGTCCTCCAGAGAGGAGCTCATGAAGGAGGTGGTGCTGGAGGCAGAGGGGCTGGTGGTGATGGGGGTCTGGGCCTGCTGCTCTCCCTGCGCACCCTCCTCACACTCTGGGTCAGCTAACACACCGGGAGAGAGACCACACACACTTAGTACAGAGTTACAACAGGGTTAGAACAGAGTTAGAACAGGGTTAGAACAGAGTTAGTACAGAGTTAGACCATAGAACAGAGTTAGAACAGGGTTAGCATAGAGTTAGAACATAGAACAGAGTTACAACAAAGTTACAACAGAGTTAGACCATAGAAGAGAATTAGAACAGAGTTAGACCATAGAGTACAACAGAGTTACATCAGAGTAGTACAGAGTTAGTACAGAGTTACAACAGAGTAGTACAGAGTTACAACAGAGTTACAACAGGGTTACAACAGAGTAACAACAGAGTTAGTACAGAGGTAGTACAGAGGTAGTACAGAGGTAGTACAGAGTTACAACAGAGTTACAACAGAGTTACAACAGTGTTACAACAGTGTTAGACCATAGAACAGAGTTACAACAGAGTTACAACAGAATTAGAACAGAGTTAGAACAAAGTAGTACAGAGTTACAACAGTGTTAGACCATAGAACAGAGTTAGTACAGAGTTAGACCATAGAACAGAGTTAGAACAGAGTTAGACCATAGAACAGAGTTAGAACAGAGTTACAAAAGAGTACAACACGTTACAACAGAATTAGAACAGAGTTAGACCATAGAACAGGGTTAGAACATAGTTAGAACAGGGTTACAACAGAGAACAGAGTTAGTAAAGAGTTAGTAAAGAGTAAGTAAAGAGTTAGTAAAGAGTTAGACCATAGAACAAGTTAGACCATATAACAGAGTTACAACAGAGTACAATAGAGTTAGAACATAGAACAGTTAGTACAGAGTTACAAACGAGTTACAACAAAGTTAGAACAGAGTTAGACCATAGAACAGAGTTAGACCATAGAACAGAGTTACAACAGAGTTACAACAGAGAACAGAACTAGAACAGTTACAAAAGAGTACAACAACTTACAACAGATTTAGAGTTAGACCATAGAACAGAGTTACAACAGAGTACAACAGAGTGACAACAGAGTTACAACAGAGTGACAACAGAGTTACAACAGTTACAACAGAGTTAGAACATAGAACAGAGTTAGTACAGAGTTAGTACAGTGTTAGTACAGAGGTAGTACAGAGGTAGTACAGAGGTAGAACAGAGGTAGAACAGGGTTACAACAGAGAAAAGAGTTAGAACAGAGTTAGAATAGAGTTAGAACATAGAACAGAGTTAGAATAGAGTTAGAACAGAGTTAGAACAGTTAGAATAGAGTTAGAACATAGAACAGAGTTAGAACAGAGTTACAAAGTTAGAACAGAGTTAGAACAGAGTTAGAACAGAGTTAGACCATAGAACAGAGTTAGTACAGAGTTAGTACAGAGTTAGAACAGAGAAAAGAGTTAGAAGAGAGTTAGAACAGAGTCTGTTCTATGTTCTAACTCTGTTCTAATTCTGTTGTAACTCTGTTCTATGGTCTAACTCTGTTCTAACTCTGTTCTATGTTCTGAGTTAGAACAGAGTTAGAAAGAGTTAGACCATAGAACAGAGTTAGAACAGAGTTAGACCATAGAACAGAGTACAACAGAGTAGTACAGAGTTACAACAGAGTTACAACAGAGTAACAACAGAGGTAGTACAGAGGTACAACAGAGTTACAACAGTATTAGACCATAGAACAGAGTTAGAACAGAGTTACAACAGAATTAGAACAGAGTTAGAACAAAGTAGTACAGAGTTACAACAGTGTTAGACCATAGAACAGAGTTAGTACAGAGTTAGACCATAGAACAGAGTTAGAACAGAGTTAGACCATAGAACAGAGTTAGAACAGAGTTACAAAAGAGTACAACACGTTACAACAGAATTAGAACAGAGTTAGACCATAGAACAGGGTTAGAACATAGTTACAACAGGGTTACAACAGAGAACAGATTTAGAACAGAGTTAGACCATAGAACAAGTTAGACCATATAACAGAGTTACAACAGAGTACAATAGAGTTAGAACATAGAACAGTTAGTACAGAGTTACAAACGAGTTACAACAAAGTTAGAACAGAGTTAGACCATAGAACAGAGTTAGACCATAGAACAGAGTTACAACAGAGTTACAACAGAGAACAGAACTAGAACAGAGTTACAAAAGAGTACAACAACTTACAACAGATTTAGAGTTAGACCATAGAACAGAGTTACAACAGAGTACAACAGAGTGACAACAGAGTGACAACAGAGTTACAACAGTTACAACAGTTACAACAGAGTTAGAACATAGAACAGTGTTAGTACAGAGGTAGTACAGAGGTAGTACAGAGGTAGAACAGGGTTACAACAGAGAAAAGAGTTAGAACAGAGTTAGAATAGAGTTAGAATAGAGTTAGAACATAGAACAGAGTTAGAACAGAGTTAGAATAGAGTTAGAACATAGAACAGAGTTAGAACAGAGTTAGAATAGAGTTAGAACATAGAACAGAGTTAGAATAGAGTTAGAATAGAGTTAGAACATAGAACAGAGTTAGAACAGAGTTAGAACAGAGTTAGAATAGAGTTAGAACATAGAACAGAGTTAGAATAGAGTTAGAATAGAGTTAGAACATAGAACAGAGTTAGAACAGAGTTAAACGAGTTACAAAGTTAGAACAGAGTTAGACCATAGAACATAGTTAGTACAGAGTTAGTACAGAGTTAGAACAGAGAAAAGAGTTACAACAGAATTAGAACAGAGTTACAGAGTTAGAACAGTTTGTTCTATGTTCTAACTCTGTTCTAATTCTGTTGTAACTCTGTTGTAATCCTGTTGTAACTCTGTTCTATGGTCTAACTCTGTTCTAACTCTGTTCTATGTTCTGAGTTAGAACAGAGTTAGAAAGAGTTAGACCATAGAACAGAGTTAGAACAGAGTTAGACCATAGAACAGAGTACAACAGAGTAGTACAGAGTTACAACAGGGTTACAACAGAGTAACAACAGAGGTAGTACAGAGGTAGTACAGAGTTACAACAGAGTTACAACAGTGTTAGACCATAGAACAGAGTTAGAACAGAGTTACAACAGAATTAGAACAAAGTAGTACAGAGTTAGTACAGAGTTACAACAGTGTTAGACCATAGAACAGAGTTAGTACAGAGTTAGACCATAGAACAGAGTTAGAACAGAGTTAGACCATAGAACAGAGTTAGAACAGAGTTACAAAAGAGTACAACACGTTACAACAGAATTAGAACAGAGTTAGACCATAGAACAGGGTTAGAACATAGTTAGAACAGGGTTACAACAGAGAACAGAGTTAGTAAAGAGTTAGTAAAGAGTAAGTAAAGAGTTAGACCATAGAACAGAGTTAGAACAAAGTTAGAGTTACAACAGGGTTACAACAGAGAACAGATTTAGAACAGAGTTAGACCATAGAACAAGTTAGACCATATAACAGAGTACAATAGAGTTAGAACATAGAACAGTTAGTACAGTTACAAACGAGTTACAACAAAGTTAGAACAGAGTTAGACCATAGAACAGTGTTAGACCATAGAACAGAGTTAGACCATAGAACAGAGTTACAACAGAGTTACAACAGAGAACAGAACTAGAACAGAGTTACAAAAGAGTACAACAACTTACAACAGATTTAGAGTTAGACCATAGAACAGAGTTACAACAGAGTACAACAGAGTGACAACAGAGTTACAACAGGGTTACAACAGAGTTACAACAGTTACAACAGAGTTAGAACATAGAACAGAGTTAGTACAGAGTTAGTACAGTGTTAGTACAGAGGTAGTACAGAGGTAGTACAGAGGTAGAACAGGGTTACAACAGAGAAAAGAGTTAGAACAGAGTTAGAACAGAGTTAGAATAGAGTTAGAAGAGTTAGAACATAGAACAGAGTTAGAACAGAGTTAGAATAGAGTTAGAACATAGAACAGAGTTAGAACAGAGTTAGAATAGAGTTACAAACGAGTTACAATAAAGTTAGAACAGAGTTAGACCATAGAACAGAGTTAGTACAGAGTTAGAACATAGAACAGAGTTAGAACAGAGTTAGAACAGAGTTACAAACGAGTTACAATAAAGTTAGAACAGAGTTAGACCATAGAACAGAGTTAGTACAGAGTTAGAACAGAGAAAAGAGTTAGAACAGAGTTAGAACAGAGTTACAGAGTTAGAACAGAGGTTGTTCTATGTTCTAACTCTGTTCTAATTCTGTTGTAACTCTGTTGTAATCCTGTTGTAACTCTGTTCTATGTTCTAATTCTGTTGTAACTCTGTTCTATGGTCTAACTCTGTTCTAACTCTGTTCTATGTTCTGAGTTAGAACAGAGTTAGAAAGAGTTAGACCATAGAACAGAGTACAACAGAGTTACAACAGGATTACAACAGAGTTACAACAGAATTAGAACAGAGTTAGAACATAGAACAGAGTTAGTACAGAGTTAGCATGGAGTTAGAACATAGAACAAAGTAGTACAGTGTTACAACAGAGTTACAACAGAGTTAGCATAGAGTTAGAACATAGAACAGAGTTAGTACAGAGTTAGCACAGAGTTAGAACATAGAACAGAGTTAGTACAGAGTTAGAACAGGGTTAGAACAGAGAACAGAGTTAGAACAGGGTTAGAACAGGGTTAGAACAGAGAACAGAGTTAGAACAGGGTTAGACCATAGAACAGAGTTAGAACAGAGAACACAGTTAGTACAGAGTTAGAACAGGGTTAGAACAGGGTTAGAACAGAGAACAGAGCTAGAACAGAGTTAGAACAAAGTTAGAACTGGGTTAGAACAGGGTTACAACAGAGAACAGAGTTAGTACAGAGTTAGTACAGAGTTATAACAGTGTTATAACAGAGTTAGAACAGGGTTAAAACAGGTTTAGCACAGTTTTTTTCTCTTTATATTTCTTGACACGTTACAACATCAGATCGTCTGAGAAGCCTTCAAGGTAACTAGCTAGCTAGCTTGTAATCCTGGATGTGTAGTCAACCACATTAATATATGTTTAGACCACAGGAAGACCCCAGGAAGGCCCCAGGAAGACCCCAGTCCAGGGCCAGAGATGGAAAAGCCTTCCCTAACAAACAACATGTTATTTTTCTCAGTGTTACTCACCAGGTCTGGCCTTGCCCCCACTGCAGTGTTCGTCCAGCAGCCCGCTGACCACCAATTTATAGATCATGGCCTGAGCCCTCTCCAAATCGGCCAATCCCAACGCCCGCTTGATGGGTGACCTCATCACGGCCCGCTTGACCATGTGACGCATCAGGAACTGCAGTGCCGCCCTCATCTCAACTTCCTCCTGGCACACGGGTGAGGGCGCTGCGCCACTAGGGGTGGACCCGGCGTTCAGGTCTGCATTGTGTCCACTGGGAGCAGGCTCCGGCTGAACCTGGACCTATTACAGAGTGGGCCGTTAGCAGACGTTTTGATTGAACCTGGACCTATTACAGAGTGGGCCGTTAGCAGACACTTTGATTGAACCTGGACCTATTACAGAGTGGTGCCAATAGCAGACATTTTGATTGAACCTGGACCTATTACAGAGTGGTGCCAATAGCAGACATTTTGATTGAACCTGGACCTATTACAGAGTGGGCCGTTAGCAGACGTTATTATTGAACCTGGACCTATTACAGAGTGGGCCATTAGCAGACACTTTGATTGAACCTGGACCTATTACAGAGTGGGCCGTAAGCAGACACTTTGATTGAACCTGGACCTATTACAAAGTGGGCCGTTAGCAGACATTTTGATTGAACCTCGACCTATTACAGAGTGGGCCGTTAGCAGACACTTTGATTGAACCTGGACCTATTACAGAGTGGGCCGTTAGCAGACGTTATTATTGAACCTGGACCTATTACAGAGTGGGCCGTTAGCAAACACTTTGATTGAACCTGGACCTATTACAAAGTAGGCCGTTAGCAGACATTTTGATTGAACCTGGACCTATTACAGAGTGGGCCGTAAGCAGACACTTTGATTGAACCTGGACCTATTACAAAGTGGGCCGTTAGCAGACACTTTGATTGAACCTGGACCTATTACAGAGTGGGCCGTTAGCAGACACTTTGATTGAACCTGGACCTATTACAGAGTGGTGCCAATAGCAGACATTTTGATTGACTAAACACATTCACAGTATACTTGGGGCCAGAGACATTTTGCGCATTTCTCGGAGAGGTACTATATGATGTGAGAGCAATGCGGAATTCGAACCCACAACCCTGATGAAAGATTACTAACCTTGTGTATGAGCAGCAGCTCAACATACTTGGAGCAGGAGAGCAGGGTGCTGAGGGCCTTCATGGCCCCCAGGTAGAGGTAGGACAGCTGCACCGCATGGATCTCAGACTGACTGACCCCTGAGGAGGGAGAGCCATCATGGTCCCGGCCCTCATGGCCCTTCCTCCTGTTACCCTCCTGGAGGGTCTGAGTAGCAGGGGAGAGGGTCTCTGGTCCTCGTCCACCCTGGTGTTGGGTGTCCAAGGCGCAGGAGGAGATCTCGCTCTCTGATTTCGAGTTGGGCACCGAGTGGGCTTTGACCTCGTCCAGGCTATGTGACACTCTCAGATCAGAGGTTGTCGTCGTGGTGACGGTCCCCGTTGTTGTTGTTGTGTCTTTGGGGTCTGGGGAGACCCTGTGTTGGTGGCTCTGCTCTGTGTCACTAGGTTTGTTGTTGATGTCGTCGTTTGTCGTGGCGGTCGTCGTCGTTGTATCGTGACCTCCGCTGCTACGGTGTCTCTTCTCGTGACGCCGGGCGCTCAGCTTCCCAGCGTCCTCGTGGATGGAGGTGAGATAGGTGAGGTCGAGGAGCAGGGAAGCGGTGAGGCCTCGGAAGCGTGCCACGTCAAAGGGCAGCGGCTCGCAGGGCTCCAGGTTGTACAGGGGAGTGTCACTAGGCGACCAGAAAGTTGGGAAGCTTTAATGAAGAACCAGAAGTGGAGGAACACAAGGAAACACAGAGTAAGGGAAAGAAGGAGAGGAAGAGAGGAAGAATGCAAGACATGGTAGAGGAGTGGAGGATGGATGGGGGATGGATGGTAGTCTGGGGGATGGATGGATGGGGGATGACGGATGGCTGGGGGATGGATGGGTGATGGATGGATGGATGGTAGTCTAGGGATGGCTGGGGAATGGATGGTAGTCTGGGAGAGGGATGGATGGTACTCTGGGGGATGGATGGTAGTCTGGGGGATGGATGGATGGTAGTCTGGGGGATGGAGGGATGGTAGTCTGGGGAATGGATGGATGGTAGTCTGGGGAATGGATGGATGGTAGTCTGGGGGATGGAGGGATGGTAGTCTGGGGGATGGAGGGATGGTAGTCTGGGGGATGGAGGGATGGTAGTCTGGGGGATGGAGGGATGGTAGTCTGGGGGATGGAGGGATGGTAGTCTGGGGGATGGAGGGATGGTAGTCTGGGGAATGGATGGATGGTAGTCTGGGGGATGGAGGGATGGTAGTCTGGGGGATGGAGGGATGGTAGTCTGGGGGATGGAGGGATGGTAGTCTGGGGGATGGAGGGATGGTAGTCTGGTGAATGGATGGTTGGTAGTCTGGTGGATGGAGGGATTGATGGTAGTCTGGGGAATGGATGGATTGATGGTAGTCTGGGGAATGGATGGATGGTAGTCTGGGGGATGGATGGGTGGTAGTCTGGGGGATGGATGGATGGTAGTCTGGGGGATGGATGGATGGTAGTCTGGGGGAGGGATGGATGGTAGTCTGGGGGAGGGATGGATGGTAGTCTGGGGGAGGGATGGATGGTAGTCTGGGGGAGGGATGGATGGTAGTCTGGGGGAGGGATGGATGGTAGTATGGTAGTCGGGGAATGGATGGATGGTAGTCTGGGGGATGGATGGATGGTAGTCTGGGGGATGGATGGATGGTAGCCTGGGGGATGGATGGATGGTAGCCTGGGGGATGGATGGATGGTAGCCTGGGGGATGGATGGATGGTAGCCTGGGGGATGGATGGATGGTAGTCTGGGGGATGGAGGGATGGTAGTCTGGTGAATGGATGGTTGGTAGTCTGGTGGATGGAGGGATTGATGGTAGTCTGGGGAATGGATGGATTGATGGTAGTCTGGGGAATGGATGGATGGTAGTCTGGGGGATGGATGGGTGGTAGTCTGGGGGATGGATGGATGGTAGTCTGGGGGATGGATGGATGGTAGTCTGGGGGAGGGATGGATGGTAGTCTGGGGGAGGGATGGATGGTAGTCTGGGGGAGGGATGGATGGTTGTCTGGGGGAGGGATGGATGGTAGTCTGGTAGTCTGGGATGGATGGTAGTATGGTAGTCTGGGGAATGGATGGATGGTAGTCTGGGGAATGGATGGATGGTAGTCTGGGGGATGGATGGATGGTAGTCTGGGGGAGGGATGGATGGTAGTCTGGGGGAGGGATGGATGGTAGTCTGGGGGAGGGATGGATGGTAGTCTGGTAGTCTAGGGAATGGATGGATGGTAGTCTGGGGAATGGATGGATGGTAGTCTGGGGAATGGATGGATGGTAGTCTGGGGAATGGATGGATGGTAGTCTGGGGAATGGATGGATGGTAGTCTGGGGGATGGATGGATGGTAGCCTGGGGGATGGATGGATGGTAGCCTGGGGGATGGAAGTCTGGGGGATGGAGGGATGGTAGTCTGGGGGATGGAGGGATGGTAGTCTGGGGAATGGATGGATGGTAGTCTGGGGAATGGATGGATGGTAGTCTGGGGGATGGAGGGATGGTAGTCTGGGGGATGGAGGGATGGTAGTCTGGGGGATGGAGGGATGGTAGTCTGGGGGATGGAGGGATGGTAGTCTGGTGAATGGATGGTTGGTAGTCTGGTGGATGGAGGGATTGATGGTAGTCTGGGGAATGGATGGATTGATGGTAGTCTGGGGAATGGATGGATGGTAGCCTGGGGGATGGATGGATGGTAGCCTGGGGGATGGATCGATGGTAGTTTGGGGGAGGGATGGATGGTAGTCTGGGGGATGGATGGATGGTAGTCTGGGGGATGGATGGATGGTAGTCTGGGGGATGGATGGATGGTAGCCTGGGGGATGGATGGTAGTCTGGGGGAGGGATGGATAGTAGTCTGGGGGATGGATGGATGGTAGCCTGGGGGATGGATGGATGGTAGCCTGGGGGATGGATGGATGGTAGCCTGGGGGATGGATGGATGGTAGTCTGGGGAATGGATGGATGGTAGTCTGGGGAATGGATGGATGGTAGTCTGGGGAATGGATGGATGGTAGTCTGGGGGATGGAGGGATGGTAGTCTGGGAGATGGATGGTTGGTAGTCTGGTGGATGGAGGGATTGATGGTAGTCTGGAGAATGGATGGATGGTAGTCTGGGGGATGGATGGATGGTAGTCTGGGGGAGGGATGGATGGTAGTCTGGGGGAGGGATGGATGGTAGTCTGGGGGAGGGATGGATGGTAGTCTGGGGGAGGGATGGATGGTAGTCTGGGGGATGGATGGTAGTCTGGGGGATGGATGGTAGCCTGGGGGATGGATGGATGGTAGCCTGGGGGATGGATGGATGGTAGCCTGGGGGATGGATGGATGGTAGCCTGGGGGATGGATGGTAGTCTGGGGGATGGATGGATGGTAGTCTGGGGAATGGATGGATGGTAGTCTGGGGAATGGATGGATGGTAGTCTGGGGAATGGATGGATGGTAGTCTGGGGGATGGATGGATGGTAGCCTGGGGGATGGATGGATGGTAGCCTGGGGGATGGATGGATGGTAGCCTGGGGGATGGATGGATGGTAGCCTGGGGGATGGATGGATGGTAGTCTGGGGGATGGATGGATGGTAGTCTGGGGGATGGATGGATGGTAGTGTGGGGGATGGATGGATGGTAGTGTGGGGGATGGATGGATGGTAGTCTGGGGGATGGATGGATGGTAGTCTGGGGGATGGATGGATGGTAGTCTGGGGGATGGATGGATGGTAGTCTGGGGGATGGATGGATGGTAGCCTGGGGGATGGATGGATGGTAGCCTGGGGGATGGATGGATGGTAGCCTGGGGGATGGATGGATGGTAGCCTGGGGGATGGATGGATGGTAGTCTGGGGGATGGATGGTAGTCTGTGGGATGGATGGATGGTAGTCTGGGGTATGGAGGGATAGTAGTCTGGGGGATGGATGGATGGTAGTCTGGGGGATGGATGGATGGTAGTCTGGGGGATGGATGGATGGTAGTCTGGGGGATGGATGGATGGTAGTCTGGGGGATGGATGGATGGTAGCCTGGTGGAGGGATGGATGGTAGTCTGGGGAATGGATGGATGGTAGTCTGGGGGATGGATGGATGGTAGTCTGGGGGATGGATGGATGGTAGTCTGGGGGATGGAGGGATGGTAGTCTGGGGGATGGAGGGATGGTAGTCTGGGGGATGGAGGGATGGTAGTCTGGGGGATGGAGGGATGGTAGTCTGGGGGATGGAGGGATGGTAGTCTGGGGGATGGAGGGATGGTAGTCTGGGGAATGGATGGACGGTAGTCTGGGGAATGGATGGACGGTAGTCTGGGGAATGGATGGACTGTAGTCTGGGGAATGGATGGATGGTAGTCTGGGGGATGGATGGATGGTAGTCTGGGGGATGGATGGATGGATGGTAGTCTGGGGGATGGATGGTAGTCTGGGGGATGGATGGACGGTAGTCTGGGGAATGGATGGACGGTAGTCTGGGGAATGGATGGACGGTAGTCTGGGGAATGGATGGACGGTAGTCTGGATGGTAGTCTGGGGGATGGATGGACGGTAGTCTGGGGGATGGATGGACGGTAGTCTGGGGGATGGATGGACGGTAGTCTGGGGGATGGATGGACGGTAGTCTGGGGAATGGATGGACTGTAGTCTGGGGAATGGATGGACGGTAGTCTGGGGGATAGATGGTAGTCTGCCCTGGTCCCAGTCTGTTTCTACTCTTTTGCCATCTCCTTATGGAATTGTCATGTCAATGTTTGGCTTGACAATGACACCTAAGGAGTTTGCCTTGCATAAACTGATCTAGGACCAGGCGAGGTGGATGGGTGGAGGAGGGCTGGCGATACACAATGGTACCATGCAGAGAAGGGATGAGTCAATGGATGAGTCAATAGGTTATGTACGGGATATGGATGATGGTGGATACGTCATTGGGAGGATAATGGATGACTATATAGGAGGTATTAATGCTAGTGGGGTGGGTGGTTAGAAGCATGGTGGGGTGGGTGGTTATGGAGGAAAGTACTGAAACAGGGCTAGGTGATGGAGTTTTACAGCATATTTATGAGAACATGGCCAAACAATACAGTCAGTGCAGCCAGTGTAGATACTATGTATCAGCCAGTGTAGATACTATGTATCAGCCAGTGTAGATACTATCTATCAGCCAGTGTAGATACTATCTATCAGCCAGTGTAGATACTATCTATCAGCCAGTGTAGATACTATCTATCAGCCAGTGTACCAATTCAGCTAAATCTCCTTGAATATAAAGCTGAATCCTCCTTCTCCTGAAATGAATGTATTAAGACGATTGTGACGGGTATTTTTGAGGGGGGGATCATGGTTATTGTTGAGGGGGGGTGGGGGGGAAATCATGGTTATTGTTGAGGTGGGGATCATGGTTGTTGTTGAGGGGGATCATGGTTATTGTTGAGGGCGGATCATGGTTATTGTTGAGGAGGGGGGATCATGGTTATTGTTGAGGGGGGATCATGGTTATTGTTGAGGGGGGGATCATGGTTATTGTTGAGGGGGGGATCATGGTTATTGTTGAGGGGGGGGGATCATGGTTATTGTTGAGGGGGATCATGGTTATTGTTGAGGGGGGGATCATGGTTATTGTTGAGGGGGGGGATCATGGTTATTGTTGAGGGGGGGGATCATGGTTATTGTTGAGGGGGGATCATGGTTATTGTTGAGGGGGGGGATCATGGTTATGGTTGAGGGGGGGGATCATGGTTATTGTTGAGGGGGGGATCATGGTTATTGCTGAGGGGGGATCATGGTTATTGTTGAGGGGGGATCATGGTTATTGTTGGGGGGGGATCATGGTTATTGTTGGGGGGGATCATGGTTATTGTTGAGGGGGGGATCATGGTTATTGTTGAGGGGGGAGGATCATGGTTATTGTTGAGGGGGGAGGATCATGGTTATTGTTGAGGGGGGGATCATGGTTATTGTTGAGGGGGGGTCATGGTTATTGTTGAGGTGGGATCATGGTTATTGTTGAGGGGGGGATCATGGTTATTGTTGACTGGGGGTCATGGTTATTGTTGAGGGGGGGATCATGGTTATTGTTGAGGGGGGATCATGGTTATTGTTGAGGGGGGGTCATGGTTATTGTTGAGGGGGGGGTCATGGTTATTGTTGAGGGGGGATCATGGTTGTTGTTGAGGGGGGGATCATGGTTATTGTTGAGGGGGGGATCATGGTTATTGTTGAGGGGGGGATCATGGTTATTGTTGAGGGGGGGATCATGGTTATTGTTGAGGGGGGGATCATGGTTATTGTTGAGGGGGGAATCATGGTTATTATTGAGGGGGATCATGATTATTGTTGAGGGGGGATCATGGTTATTGTTGAGGGGGGATCATGGTTATTGTTGAGGGGGGATCATGGTTATTGTTGAGGGGGGATCATGGTTATTGTTGAGGGGGGGGGATCATGGTTATTGTTGAGGGGGATCATGGTTATTGTTGAGGGGGGGATCATGGTTATTGTTGAGGGGGGGGATCATGGTTATTGTTGAGGGGGGGGATCATGGTTATTGTTGAGGGGGGGATAATGGTTATTGTTGAGGGGGGATCATGGTTATTGTCGAGGGGGGATCATGGTTATTGTCGAGGGGGATCATGGTTATTGTTGAGGGGGGGATCATGGTTATTGTTGAGGGGGGATCATGGTTATTGTTGGGGGGGATCATGGTTATTGTTGAGGGGGGATCATGGTCATTGTTGAGGGGGGATCATGGTTATTGTTGAGGGGGGGATCATGGTTATTGTTGAGGGAGGAGGATCATGGTTATTGTTGAGGGGGGGATCATGGTTATTGTTGAGGGGGGATCATGGTTATTGTTGAGGGGGGATCATGGTTATTGTTGAGGGGGGATCATGGTTATTGTTGAGGGGGGATCATGGTTATTGTTGAGGGGGGATCATGGTTATTGTTGAGGGGAGGATCATGGTTATTGTTGAGGGGGGGATCATGGTTAATGTTGAGGGGGGATCATGGTTATTGTTGAGGGGGGGAGGATCATGGTTATTGTTGAGGGGGGGGAGGATCATGGTTATTGTTGAGGGGGGGGATCATGGTTATTGTTGAGGGGGGATCATGGTTATTGTTGAGGGGGGAGGATCATGGTTATTGTTGAGGGGGGGATCATGGTTATTGTTGAGGGGGGATCATGGTTATTGTTGAGGGGGGATCATGGTTATTGTTGAGGGGGGATCATGGTTATTGTTGAGGGGGGATCATGGTTATTGTTGAGGGGGGATCATGGTTATTGTTGAGGGGGGATCATGGTTATTGTTGAGGGGGGGATCATGGTTATTGTTGAGGGGGGATCATGGTTATTGTTGAGGGGGGATCATGGTTATTCTTGAGGGGGGATCATGGTTATTCTTGAGGGGGGATCATGGTTATTCTTGAGGGGAGGATCATGGTTATTGTTGAGGGGGGGGATCATGGTTAATGTTGAGGGGGGATCATGGTTATTGTTGAGGGGGGGAGGATCATGGTTATTGTTGAGGGGGGATCATGGTTATTGTTGGGGGGGATCATGGTTATTGTTGAGGGGGGGATCATGGTTATTGTTGAGGGGGGGGGATCATGGTTATTGTTGAGGGGGAGATCATGGTTATTGTTGAGGGGGGATCATGGTTATTGTTGAGGGGGGATCATGGTTATTGTTGAGGGGGGATCATGGTTATTGTTGAGGGGGGATCATGGTTATTGTTGAGGGGGGGATCATGGTTATTGTTGAGGGGGGATCATGGTTATTGTTGAGGGGGGATCATGGTTATTGTTGAGGGGGGATCATGGTTATTCTTGAGGGGGGATCATGGTTATTCTTGAGGGGAGGATCATGGTTATTGTTGAGGGGGGGGATCATGGTTAATGTTGAGGGGGGATCATGGTTATTGTTGAGGGGGGGAGGATCATGGTTATTGTTGAGGGGGGATCATGGTTATTGTTGGGGGGGATCATGGTTATTGTTGAGGGGGGGATCATGGTTATTGTTGAGGGGGGGGATCATGGTTATTGTTGAGGGGGAGATCATGGTTATTGTTGAGGGGGGATCATGGTTATTGTTGAGGGGGGGGATCATGGTTATTGTTGAGGGGGGATCATGGTTATTGTTGAGGAGGGGGATCATGGTTATTGTTGAGGAGGGGGATCATGGTTATTGTTGAGGGGGGATCATGGCTATTGTTGAGGGGGATCATGGTTATTGTTGAGGGGGATCATGGTTATTGTTGAGGGGGGGATCATGGTTATTGTTGAGGGGGGGATCATGGTTATTGTTGAGGGGGGATCATGGTTATTGTTGAGGGGGGGGATCATGGTTATTGTTGAGGGGGATCATGGTTATTGTTGAGGGGGGATCATGGTTATTGTTGAGGGGGGGATCATAGTTATTGTTGAGGGGGGGATCATGGTTATTGTTGGGGGGGATCATGGTTATTGTTGAGGGGGGATCATGGTTATTGTTGAGGGGGATCATGGTTATTGTTGAGGGGGGGATCATGGTTATTGTTGAGGGGGGATCATGGTTATTGTTGAGGGGGGGGATCATGGTTATTGTTGAGGGGGATCATGGTTATTGTTGAGGGGGGGGGATCATGGTTATTGTTGAGGGGGGGGGATCATGGTTATTGTTGAGGGGGGGGATCATGGTTATTGTCCACTATTGTTGGTGAAACGATTATACTATAATTGTGCCAGCCCTAATAATAGGCCTTGCTCCTCTCAATACCTTAGCCTGGTCTCAGATCAGTTTCTATCAAGACCTTAGCCTGGTCTCAGATCAGTTTCTATCAATACCTTAGCCTGGTCTCAGATCAGATTCTGCTCTTACCTATTTCCCTTGCCATTGTCAAGCCATGAGAATTCCATTAGACAAGAGAGCACAAACAGATCTGAGACCAGGCTACCAAGACGTGTAGGGTCAACTATAATGTTAATACCTGATGGTGATCTCAGCCTCGTCCCACTGCACCTTGGCTGAGGTGCTCCCCTCCTTCACCACGCCCAGTAGAGTAGCATGACGACCGGTCTGTTTGTGTACACAGCGCCCCCCAACACGCAGCCCTGCGTCTGCACCCCCCATCACCGCCAGCACAGGCCACACCTAAGAGTTCAACATGAAACGCCTTCAGAACAGACAGCGACCTCTGAAACAGCAACTGCTGCTCCACTTCACAATGAGCAACGGGCTACTGAGAAATATTACACGGAAATTACACAGATATTAACTGTATCAATATAAATATCCTGATGTTACATGGTGTGTCGTGTCAAGGTGTGGTGTGTCAAGGTGTGGTGTGTCATGGTGCGGTGTGTCATGGTGCGGTGTGTCATGGTGCGGTGTGTCAAGGTGTGGTGTCATGGTGTGGTGTGTCAAGTCAAGGTGTGGTGTGTCAAGTCAAGGTGTGGTGTGTCGTGTCAAGGTGTGGTGTGTCATGGTGCGGTGTGTCATGGTGCGGTGTGTCAAGGTGTGGTGTGTCATGGTGTGGTGTGTCAAGGTGTGGTGTGTCGTGTCAAGGTGTGGTGTGTCAAGGTGTGGTGTGTCATGGTGCGGTGTGTCATGGTGCGGTGTGTCACGGTGCGGTGTGTCAAGGTGCGGTGTCAAGGTGTGGTGTCAAGGTGTGGTGTGTCAAGTCAAGGTGTGGTGTGTCAAGGTGTGGTGTGTCAAGGTGTGGTGTGTCATGGTGCGGTGCCATGGTGCGGTGTGTCAAGGTGTGGTGTGTCATGGTGTGGTGTGTCAAGGTGTGGTGTGTCAAGGTGTGGTGTGTCAAGGTGCGGTGTGTCAAGGTGTTGTCAAGTGTTTCTTGCAAATACATTTTAAACTATTAGCTTGGGTACCAGTATGTTTGTGCTAACATTCCACACTCATGCCAAAAACATTGTGGAATAATATCAAAAACAGAATGGTACCCAGGCTAATAAAGATTGATAATCACAACAAAACCTCAGATATACAGACCTCTGTACAGAGGGTCCTGAGGTGGTGGTCAGAGAGATCCCCCAGGCCTCCATGCCCCTGGCGGCCCCCGTGTCCCGGCCGGCCCCTCTCCTCCTCCCCTCTCTGGGGGTCCCTGGACGAGTCCCTCTGGGCATCATGCTCCTCTCTGCTCTGCACCGAACGACTCTTCTTTAACCTCTGACCTGATGTGTCATATGATGTGTTACTGTACATGTGATGGTGCTGACTGTGGGCCTTTTAATATTAACTCACAGAAATGATGATTTAATCAGGCTGGTCAACATGTGAAGAAACATTCATTCATTCAAATGAAGAAACACAAGCCCTAACTTTATCCAATGAGCAACACAAGCCCTAACTTTATCCAATGAGCAACACAAGCCCTAACTTTATCCAATGAGCAACACAAGCCCTAACTTTATCCAATGAGCAACACAAGCCCTAACTTTATCCAATGACAACACAAGCCCTAACTTTATCCAATGAGCAACACAAGCCCTAACTTTATCCAATAACAACACAAGCCCTAACTTTATCCAATGAGCAACACAAGCCCTAACTTTATCCAGGCATTAACAAGGTGTTCCAGAACCAGATGGAACACCTACTACAGGAGCTATGTTGGTCTACTGTACTTTAAACTGCCTTGGTGACATGACACAAAGCAGACAGTACAAATTTAAACTGCCTTGGTGACATGACACAAAGCAGACAGTACAAATCTCTCCTCAACCTCCCTTCTCTAATGTCCTCTCACCTCCTCTCCTCTCCTCAATCTCCCTTCTCTAATGTCCTCTCACCTCCTCTCTCCTCTACTCAACCTCCCTTCTCTAATGTCCTCTCACCTCCTCTCCTCTCTCCCCCCTCTCCTCTCTTCCCCCTCTCCCTCCCCTCACCTCTCTTCCCCCCTCCTCCTCTCTTCTCCTCTCCCCTCCTCCCCTATCCTCTCCCCCTCCATCCTCTCCCCCTCCTCCTCTATCCTCTCCCCCTCCTCCTCTATCCTCTCCCCCTCTCTTCTCCTCCTCTCCTCCCCTTCTCCTCTCCTCTCTTCCCTCTCCTCTCCTCCTCTCCCCCCCTCTCCTCTCCTCTCCCCTCACCTACTCCTCCAGTACCGTTGTTTGAGTCTCTGAAGCAGGGTTTGATTTTGTGTAACCTCTCCATCATGATCTTGTTGATGCAGTGTGTCCAGTGGTCCGTGCGGTGCAGGATCCTGATGAGCTGTGTGGTGGCCTCCGCCAGGACTGTGGCCACAGGGCTGCAGATAGGATCACCAGGCAGGAGGTCACGAGGGGTACCCCGCATCTGCATATCACAGATCTTTACCTGGAACAGAGAGTTAGGGAGCAGTGAGACACCGATCTTTACCTGGAACAGAGAGTTAGGGAGCAGTGAGACAGATCTTTACCTGGAACAGAGAGTTAGGGAGCAGTGAGACACATATCTTTACCTGGAACAGAGAGTTAGGGAGCAGTGAGACAGATCTTTACCTGGAACAGAGAGTTAGGGAGCAGTGAGACACAGATCTTTACCTGGAACAGAGAGTTAGGGAGCAGTGAGACAGATCTTTACCTGGAACAGAGAGTTAGGGAGCAGTGAGACACAGATCTTTACCTGGAACAGAGAGTTAGGGAGCAGTGAGACACCGATCTTTACCTGGAACAGAGAGTTAGGGAGCAGTGAGACACCGATCTTTACCTGGAACAGAGAGTTAGGGAGCAGTGAGACAGATCTTTACCTGGAACAGAGAGTTAGGGAGCAGTGAGACACCGATCTTTACCTGGAACAGAGAGTTAGGGAGCAGTGAGACACCGATCTTTACCTGGAACAGAGAGTTAGGGAGCAGTGAGAGAGATCTTTACCTGGAACAGAGAGTTAGGGAGCAGTGAGACACAGATCTTTACCTGGAACAGAGAGTTAGGGAGCAGTGAGACACAGATCTTTACCTGGAACAGAGAGTTAGGGAGCAGTGAGACACAGATCTTTACCTGGAACAGAGAGTTAGGGAGCAGTGAGACACAGATCTTTACCTGGAACAGAGAGTTAGGGAGCAGTGAGACATAGATTTTTACCTGGAGACAGAAAGATAGGGAGCAGTGAGACACCGATCTTTACCTGGAACAGAGAGTTAGGGAGCAGTGAGACACCGATCTTTACCTGGAACAGAGAGTTAGGGAGCAGTGAGACACAGATCTTTACCTGGAACAGAGAGTTAGGGAGCAGTGAGACAGATCTTTACCTGGAACAGAGAGTTAGGGAGCAGTGAGACACAGATCTTTACCTGGAACAGAGAGTTAGGGAGCAGTGAGACACAGATCTTTACCTGGAACAGAGAGTTAGGGAGCAGTGAGACAGATCTTTACCTGGAACAGAGAGTTAGGGAGCAGTGAGACACAGATCTTTACCTGGAACAGAGAGTTAGGGAGCAGTGAGACACAGATCTTTACCTGGAACAGAGAGTTAGGGAGCAGTGAGACACAGATCTTTACCTGGAACAGAGAGTTAGGCAGCAGTGAGACACAGATCTTTACCTGGAACAGAGAGTTAGGGAGCAGTGAGACAGATCTTTACCTGGAACAGAGAGTTAGGCAGCAGTGAGACACAGATCTTTACCTGGAACAGAGAGTTAGGGAGCAGTGAGACACAGATCTTTACCTGGAACAGAGAGTTAGGGAGCAGTGAGACATAGATTTTTACCTGGAGACAGAAAGATAGCTGCAATTTGGCCAGTTGAAAAAAATAATAAAAAGAATTCAAGGTTACAAACCAAAAGCGGTCTTCTTTTTGATAAACAGATGTTGGATTTAGTTTATTCAGGATGTTCTTTGTAATTTTCTAAATGGATGAATAATTCCACATGGAACAGTGCAAGGTGATGAATCAAGACAACACCATCTGTTTGGTGAGAAGGCCCCAGGCTTACTAATGTTTTTGCGTATTTTCACTGTGGAACTTGTCTATGTTTAGGTGGGTTATAGGCTAGGCTAACTAACTTGTCTATGTTTAGGTGGGTTATAGGCTAGGCTAACTAACCTGTCTATGTTTAGGTGGGTTATAGGCTAGGCTAACTAACGTGTCTATGTTTAGGTGGGTTAGGCCAAACCCTAACCTGGACGACGCCGGGCCAATTGTGCGCCACACCCTATGGGACTCTCAAACACGGCCGGTTGTGATACAGCCCGGAATCGTACCAGGCCGCTGCGCCACTCGGGGGCGCACAAGCAGTTCCCAAAGTAGCAAAAGCTGAAAATAGACGGGACGCAATTATTCCAAAACTGCAGCTCGTTGTTGGAACACATATTTTCCTACTTCCATTTGTCATTTGTCATTCGTCAGGGAATGTAGCATGTGTAATTCGTCTGATATGTTTTTATAGTCCTTTATATGTGTCGGCCTAACGGGCTTGTGTGCACACTCAGCACGCGTGTGTAGAGGGAGAGGTCGGAACCTAATGGAGTGAAAGAGACAGAGGGTGAAAGGGAATTTAGGGAGAAGAACTGTGTGATGCTTGGCTTGGTAACATTTTTGTTGTGCCCGGCAAATGCACCTTTACAAATGGAACACTAGAGTCAAAGAAAATGAACGTCGTCTTTAAGACAATTACATTTTTTTCCTTTTTCTTAAATGGGGGGGAAATGTCACTTGCCACAAAGCACATTCCACCAAACAGTTTTACAGTATTTGAAAAAAAATGTGATCTCTGGTTGAAGATAAGAGTTTTGATGTCTGTTGGATTACTTGATTACTCCTGCCCATCCTTACACTCTACTTCCTCATCATCAAACAATCCATTTATCCAACTGAGTTCTCATAAAGTTAGAAGTTGTTTTTGAATAATTTAAAAACATGACAGGCCTAAGGTAATAACGACAAAACTAACAATGGCAAGATAGAACAATCTAACGAGTAGTTTGAACAAACCTTACAGCCGAGGTTTAACTAGGTTCTAGGTTTAACTAGGTTCAATGTTTAACTAGGTTCAATGTTTAATTAGGTTCTAGGTTTAACTAGGTTCTAGGTTTAACTAGGTTCTATGTTTAACTAGGTTCTAGGTTTAACTAGGTTCTAGGTTTAACTAGGTTCTAGGTTTAACTAGGATCTAGGTTTAACTAGGTTCTAGGTTTAACTAGGTTCTAGGTTTAACTAGGATCTAGGTTTAACTAGGATCTAGGTTTAACTAGGTTCTAGGTTTAACTAGGTTCTATGTTTAACTAGGTTCTAGGTTTAACTAGGATCTAGGTTTAACTAGGTTCTATGTTTAACTAGGTTCTAGATAGGTTCAGCGTTGTCTTACCTTCTCTCCAGGGTTACTGCTGTAGAACATGACACAGGGGTAGAGCTCTGTGGCGTCCACGTCCTCAAAGGCTAACTTGGGCTCCTGTGGAAAACAATAACAGGCTTCTGTAAACATAGCAGAGACTGTCTCAAACATTCTGGTGTCTCTAGAGGGGGGGGCACTCTGGTGTCTCTAGATGGGGGGGGGGGGGGGGCACTCTGGTGTCTCTAGAGGGGGGGGGGGCACTCTGGTGTCTCTAGAGGGGGGGGCACTCTGGTGTCTCTAGAGGGGGGGGGGCACTCTGGTGTCTCTAAGTTTCAGACTGTAAACTGTCAGTCATTGGGGGGACCCTGCTGATAGATATTGATCTCTCCCTCCCTCCCTCCCTCCCTCTCTCCCTCCCTCTCTCCCTCCCTCCCTCCATCATCTATACATCCCTCCCTCCCTCCCTCCCTCCCTCCCTCCCTCCCTCCCTCCATCTATCATCTATACATCTCTCCCTCCCTCTCCCTCCCTCCCTCTCTCTATCTATCATCTATACATCTCTCTCTGTGAGGAGACTGTAATGACTTGTCATCAGACATCATGGGGTTTTAATTGTTTTGGGAAGAGTTTATAGTGTTTATAGTCCGGCTCAAAGGGCCAGTCACGGTGAAAAGCATCTCAGAACAGAGGGAAAAGGCCAACTGACAGTAGCTTTATCTTCTGACCTCTCCGTTCTTCCCGAAGGAGATGGTGCGTGCCTCCATGTCCAACACACAGGTGATGTAGTCTCCCTGGGTGAAGGAGGAGAGGGTGAGGGTCTGCTCTCCGTTGTGGTACAGGTTCCCGCTGTAGGCCCGGTACAGCCACATGTCTGACGTGGTGCGGTGGTTGAAGTCATGGACAGGCCAACGAGACACCCCGACACACGTCCCCTCGTTCCCACGGTTCTCCTTCACAATGTAGAACTACAGGTACAAACAAACAGACACAATGTTATGAGATACAGGAAACACATTACATAAGGGACGTGGCGCAGCAGCAGGGGAGCTCATTAATGAAGACACAGCGGCTACAGGTAACTGCTAAAATACAGGAAACACCAACATAAAGTGTGCTAATGGGGCGTTGGGTCTCCACCAGTCAGAACGGCTTCAATACACCTTGTCATAGATTCTACAAGTGTCTGGAACTCTATTGGAGGGATGTGACACCAGTCTTCCACCAGAAACTCCATCATTTGGTGTTTTGTTGATGGTGGTGGAAAACGCTGTCTCAGGCTCCACTCCAGAATCTCCCATAAGTGTTCAGTTGGGTTCAGATCTGGTGACTGACACACACACACACACACACACACACACACACACACACACACCACACACACACACACACACACACCACACACACACACACACACACACACACACACACACACACACACACACACACACACACACACACACACCACAGAGGCTGGATGACAAGCAGGACGTATGCTCTTCTGACGGCTGACACATGCCATTTCCCCTCAAACGTTAGCAACGGGACAGTAGGCGTGTTTTCACATGCCATTTCCCCTCAAACGTTAGCAACGGGGCAGTAGGCGTGTTTTCACATGCCATTTCCCCTCAAACGTTAGCAACGGGTCAGTAGGCATGTTTTCACATGCCATTTCCCCTCAAACGTTAGCAACGGGACAGTAGGCGTGTTTTCACATGCCATTTCCCCTCAAACGTTAGCAACGGGACTGTAGGCGTGTTTTCACATGCCATTTCCCATCAAACGTTAGCAACGGGACAGTAGGTGTGTTTTCACATGCCATTTCCCCTCAAACATTAGCAACGGGACAGTAGGCGTGTTTTCACATGCCATTTCCCCTCAAACATTAGCAACGGGACAGTAGGCGTGTTTTCACATGCCATTTCCCCTCAAACGTTAGCAACGGGACAGTAGGCGTGTTTTCACATGCCATTTCCCCTCAAACGTTAGCAACGGGACAGTAGGCGTGTTTTCACATGCCATTTCCCCTCAAACGTTAGCAATGGGACAGTAGGTGTGTTTTCACATGCCATTTCCCCTCAAACATTAGCAACGGGACAGTAGGCGTGTTTTCACATGCCATTTCCCCTCAAACATTAGCAACGGGACAGTAGGTGTGTTTTCACATGCCATTTCCCCTCAAACATTAGCAACGGGACAGTAGGCGTGTTTTCACATGCCATTTCCCCTCAAACATTAGCAACGGGACAGTAGGTGTGTTTTCACATGCCATTTCCCCTCAAACATTAGCAACGGGACAGTAGGCGTGTTTTCACATGCCATTTCCCCTCAAACATTAGCAACGGGACAGTAGGCGTGTTTTCACATGCCATTTCCCCTCAAACGTTAGCAACGGGACAGTAGGCGTGTTTTCACATGCCATTTCCCCTCAAACGTTAGCAATGGGACTGTAGGCGTGTTTTCACATGCCATTTCCCATCAAACGTTAGCAACGGGACAGTAGGTGTGTTTTCACATGCCATTTCCCCTCAAACATTAGCAACGGGACAGTAGGCGTGTTTTCACATGCCACTGGTAGCACCCAGAGGAGATGTACTGTACCTTCCACTGGTAGCACCCAGAGGAGATGTACTGTACCTTCCACTGGTAGCACCCAGAGGAGATGCCGGTAGAGGCCAGTCCATATCCCTTCCCCCCGCTGCCGTGGGTCAGACCCTGGCCATTCTCCACCACACAACACTGAGTCTTCTCCGGGTCAAACGACACCTCCTGGATAGGAAGGTTCTCATCCTCCTCCTCACCCTGGGGACAGATGGATGAATCAGTTAGTCAGATTGCGAGCCAGTTAATTCACAGAGAAGAAGACAAAGAAGAAAAAAATAATAATAAGAAAAAGTCTGAGAAAAAGAAAGAAAAAGAAGAAGAAAGAAAGAATGAAATAAAAAGAAAGAAAGAATGAAAAAGAAGAAGAAATAAAAAGAAAGAATTGAAAAAGAAAGAAAGGAAGAAAGGAAAAGAAAGAGAAAGAAAAAAAAGAAAAAAGAAAAAGAAAGAAAAAAGAAAAAGTAAAGAAAAAGCAAGAAAAAAAGAATACAAAAGAAGAAGAAATAGAAAGTAAAATAAAGAAGAAGAAAGAAAAATAAGAAAGAATAATAATAAGAAGCGATATAGAGTGCATTATGAGGCGATAGAGTGCATTATGAGGCGATAGAGTGCATTATGAGGCGATACAGAGTGCATTATGAGGCGATACAGAGTGCATTATGAGGCGATAGAGTGCATTATGAGGCGATAGAGTGCATTATGAGGCGATACAGAGTGCATTATGAGGCGATACAGAGTGCATTATGAGGCGATACAGAGTGCATTATGAGGCGATAGAGTGCATTATGAGGCGATATAGAGTGCATTATGAGGCGATACAGAGTGCATTATGAGGCGATACAGAGTGCATTATGAGGCGATACAGAGTGCATTATGAGGCGATACAGAGTGCATTATGAGGCGATACAGAGTGCATTATGAGGCGATACAGAGTGCATTATGAGGCGATACAGAGTGCATTATGAGGCGATAGAGTGCATTATGAGGCGATACAGAGTGCATTATGAGGCGATACAGAGTGCATTATGAGGCGATACAGAGTGCATTATGAGGCGATACAGAGTGCATTATGAGGCGATACAGAGTGCATTATGAGGCGATACAGAGTGCATTATGAGGCGATAGAGTGCATTATGAGGCGATAGAGTGCATTATGAGGCGATACAGAGTGCATTATGAGGCGATACAGAGTGCATTATGAGGCGATACAGAGTGCATTATGAGGCGATACAGAGTGCATTATGAGGCGATACAGAGTGCATTATGAGGCGATACAGAGTGCATTATGAGGCGATACAGAGTGCATTATGAGGCGATACAGAGTGCATTATGAGGCGATACAGAGTGCATTATGAGGCGATACAGAGTGCATTATGAGGCGATATAGAGTGCATTATGAGGCGATATAGAGTGCATTATGAGGCGATAGAGTGCATTATGAGGCGATACAGAGTGCATTATGAGGCGATACAGAGTGCATTATGAGGCGATACAGAGTGCATTATGAGGCGATACAGAGTGCATTATGAGGCGATATAGAGTGCATTATGAGGCGATAGAGTGCATTATGAGGCGATACAGAGTGCATTATGAGGCGATACAGAGTGCATTATGAGGCGATATAGAGTGCATTATGAGGCGATATAGAGTGCATTATGAGGCGATATAGAGTGCATTATAGAGTGCATTATGAGGCGATATAGAGTGCATTATGAGGCGATATAGAGTGCATTATGAGGCGATACAGAGTGCATTATGAGGCGATACAGAGTGCATTATGAGGCGATACAGAGTGCATTATGAGGCGATATAGAGTGCATTATGAGGCGATATAGAGTGCATTATGAGGCGATATAGAGTGCATTATAGAGTGCATTATGAGGCGATACGGAGTGCATTATGAGGCGATACGGAGTGCATTATGAGGCGATAGAGTGCATTATGAGGCGATAGAGTGCATTATGAGGCGATACAGAGTGCATTATGAGGCGATACAGAGTGCATTATGAGGCGATATAGAGTGCATTATGAGGCGATACAGAGTGCATTATGAGGCGATACAGAGTGCATTATGAGGCGATACAGAGTGCATTATGAGGCGATACAGAGTGCATTATGAGGCGATACAGAGTGCATTATGAGGCGATACAGAGTGCATTATGAGGCGATATAGAGTGCATTATGAGGCGATAAAGAGTGCATTATGAGGCGATATAGAGTGCATTATGAGGCGATATAGAGTGCATTATGAGGCGATATAGAGTGCAACATGAGGCGATATAGAGTGCATTATGAGGCGATATAGAGTGCAACATGAGGCGATATAGAGTGCATTATGAGGCGATATAGAGTGCAACATGAGGCGATATAGAGTGCATTATGAGGCGATATAGAGTGCAACATGAGGCGATACAGAGTGCATTATGAGGCGATACAGAGTGCATTATGAGGCGATATAGAGTGCATTATGAGGCGATACAGAGTGCATTATGAGGCGATACAGAGTGCATTATGAGGCGATACAGAGTGCATTATGAGGCGATATAGAGTGCATTATGAGGCGATATAGAGTGCATTATGAGGCGATAAAGAGTGCATTATGAGGCGATATAGAGTGCATTATGAGGCGATATAGAGTGCATTATGAGGCGATAAAGAGTGCATTATGAGGCGATATAGAGTGCATTATGAGGCGATATAGAGTGCATTATGAGGCGATATAGAGTGCAACATGAGGCGATATAGAGTGCATTATGAGGCGATATAGAGTGCAACATGAGGCGATATAGAGTGCAACATGAGGCGATATAGAGTGCATTATGAGTTGTCCTGCACCTGTCGTTTAAGCTCCTGCTCTTTCTCTTTCATCTGGATGGTGTGCTTGGCCTGGGCGATGGGAGCTTCCCACATACAGTCAGCCAGCAGCGAGAAGAGACGCTCCACCACCTAGAGGAGGACCACACCTTTTACCAGCTACATCATCAAATTCTCTTATTGGGACCTCACTAGTGACTGAGTGGGTGAATTTTGAGAGACTTCACACTGCATACAGCTCCAGTACCTGTGTAATCTGGTCGTTCTCTACACTGGCCTCACAGGCAGGCAGCACAGCCTCCAGAACATGAAGGGCCAGGAGACGAGTTCTCAGGTTGCCCACCAGAGGGACTCCTACAGACAAACAACAATAACACTTGTCATTGAAAAGCAAAAAGGAAAGATCTATGCAAATAGGTGCTAAGCGACATTAACAAATCCAAAAGCCAGGCAATCGTGTGAGTTTGAAAGTTAAAAAGCGTTTAATGAATGGGCTAAGACATTATTAAAATAAACCATCTGTTTGACCTGATCTTTGACAAATAACATATTGAAAGGAAGACACTGATGAAAATGGAGGCCTTGTGCAATGTAAGTCCTTACTTCTGACCTGACGTTGGTCAGGATTTATATTAAATGGTTGGAGGTGCTGGTTCATATCTAGCCTATTTTAAGTCTATGTAAAGAAACATCTAAACTTACAAGTACAGACTAGTGAGTTTCATAATGCATTTTAATGTACAAATACAGTTTATTGGACAGTACCTGAGCAGCATTTCTGTGCAGCGATGTTGAGCAGCACCTCTGTCCACTTTGGAGAAGACATCTTGGATTGGATGGCCTTGGAGGAGACGACTCGTCTCAGGAACACCAGGAAGTCTCCCAGGTGAAGCTCTGCTGTGTGCTGCTTACGTACCAATGCTATGGAACACATCAACAACAACAACATATTACAGAGTGAAGTTCTATAGGGTGCTGTTTCCACTCCAACACTATGGAACACAACAACAACATATTACAGAGTGAAGTTCTACAGGGTGCTGTTTCCACTCCAACACTATGGAACACAACAACAACATATTACAGAGTGAAGTTCTACAGGGTGCTGTTTCCACTCCAACACTATGGAACACAACAACAACAACATATTACAGAGTGAAGTTCTATAGGGTGCTGTTTCCACTCCAACACCATGGAACACAACAACAACATATTACAGAGTGAAGTTCTACAGGGTGCTGTTTCCACTCCAACACTATGGAACACAACAACAACAACAACAACATATTACAGAGTGAAGTTCTATAGGGTGCTGTTTCCACTCCAACACTATGGAACACAACAACAACATATTACAGAGTGAAGTTCTACAGGGTGCTGTTTCCACTCCAACACCATGGAACACAACAACAACATATTACAGAGTGAAGTTCTACAGGGTGCTGTTTCCACTCCAACACTATGGAACACAACAACAACAACATATTACAGAGTGAAGTTCTATAGGGTGTTGTTTCCACTCCAACTCTGGAACACAACAACAACAACATATTACAGAATGAAGTTCTATAGGGTGCTGTTTCCACTCCAACTCTATGGAACACAACAGCAACAAGAACAACATATTACAGAGTGAAGTTCTTCAGGGTGCTGTTTCCACTCCAACACTATGGAACACAACAACAACAACAACATATTACAGAGTGAAGTTCTATAGGGTGCTGTTTCCACTCCAACTATATGGAACACAACAGCAACAACAACAACATATTACAGAGTGAAGTTCTTCAGGGTGCTGTTTCCACTCCAACACTATGGAACACAGCAACAACAACAACATATTACAGAGTGAAGTTCTATAGGGTGCTGTTTCCACTCCAACTATATGGAACACAACAGCAACAACAACAACATATTACAGAGTGAAGTTCTTCAGGGTGCTGTTTCCACTCCAACACTATGGAACACAACAACAACAACATATTACAGAGTGAAGTTCTATAGGGTGCTGTTTCCACTCCAACACTATGGAACACAACAACAACATATTACAGAGTGAAGTTCTATAGGGTGCTGTTTCCACTCCAACACTATGGAACACAACAACAACATATTACAGAGTGAAGTTCTACAGGGTGCTGTTTCTACTCCAACACTATGGAACACAACAACAACAACATATTACAGAGTGAAGTTCTATAGGGTGCTGTTTCTACTCCAACACTATGGAACACAACAACAACAACATATTACAGAGTGAAGTTCTATAGGGTGCTGTTTCTACTCCAACACTATGGAACACAACAACAACAACATATTACAGAGTGAAGTTCTACAGGGTGCTGTTTCAAAACAATGACGTCATGTCTGAATCCTGCCATCTTTATGCATCTTCACCACTACCATCTGTATTGACAATACTTCCTGCCATCTTTATGCCACTTCACCACTACCATCTCTATTGACAATACTTCTTGCCATCTTTATGCCACTTCACCACTACCATCTGTATTGACAATACTTCTTGTCATCTTTATGCATCTTCACCACTATTATCTGTATTGACAATACTTCCTGCCATCTTTATGCAACTTCACCACTACCATCTGTATTGACAATACTTCTTGTCATCTTTATGCATCTTCACCACTATTGTCTGTATTGACAATACTTCTTGTCATCTTTATGCATCTTCACCACTATTATCTGTATTGACAATACTTCCTGCCATCTTTATGCAACTTCACCACTACCATCTGTATTGACAATACTTCTTGTCATCTTTATGCATCTTCACCACTATTATCTGTATTGACAATACTTCCTGCATTCTTTATGCAACTTCACCACTACCATCTGTATTGACAATACTTCTTGTCATCTTTATGCATCTTCACCACTATTATCTGTATTGACAATACTTCTTGTCATCTTTATGCATCTTCACCACTACCATCTGTATTGACAATACTTCTTGTCATCTTTATGCAACTTCACCACTACCATCTGTATTGACAATACTTCTTGTCATCTTTATGCCACTTCACCACTATTATCTGTATTGACAATACTTAAGAAGTTCCCCAAAAATCTATTTTAAAAAAACGATCAAGCCAATCAAGCGATTCTAGTCAGTCAAATCACTAGTAACCTTTCCATCACTATTACACCCATCCTGGCAGACAATCCTCCTCCTAATATATATAAATCATCATTCAAATAACACTATTATTTGATCCAAATCGACTTCCAGTCATGCTGCATGACACCCAGTCCTCTCCTACCTCTAAAGTCTGTCTTCTCTGGGTCAGCTCCATCCTCAGACTTCCTGTCCTGGTTCTCCTGGTTCTTCCCTGGGGAGGCAGTGAGCAGGCTGACTCCTGCCTGGGAGAGAAGGTTCTTCAGCTGGCTACACAGCAAGTCCAACAGGGACTGAACCACCTTGGGTCCTAGCTTGTCTGCATACGTCCTGGAGACACAGAGAGAAGTCAAGTCACACAGCACAGAAAGCTTGTAGATACACAAACATGTAACAACAATCTTTCTGGGTAGGGTTTCATGATTGTGCCTAATACTGGACTAAGAATCATGCTCGAAGGACAATCTCTATTGAAAGTCCTTTTTAGTCCACCAATAGGCTTGATCCGGACCCGGGAAACCAGCCCTAAAGATAAACCAGATACGACACATCTGACGACACAAATATGTAACATATATTAACAGTGTGTTAGTGCAGAGAGCCCTGTCTTACCCAGTGCTGATGGCCAGTATCTGCAGTAGTCGTGTGGAGGCTACCTTCAGGGCAGTGCTGAGCTGGGACACCCCTGGTTTCTGTAGCAGCTGGAGTGGTTGTCCCAGCAGGGTTTCTGTACCACACAGCTGTGACAGCACATTGAGGAGGCCACTGGATATGGCCAGGGACACGTCCACAGACTGGTAACGCACGCTCAGGGCAAACACTGTCACCAGCAGGAGGCGCTGCTGGGCCTCTGGAAAGAGGGAAAGGGAAAAGGGGGAAACCTAGTCAGTTGTCCAACTGAATGTAATCAACAGAAATGTGTCTTCCCACATTGGGAGGGGGAGAGAGAGGGAGACGGTGAGAGGCAGACGAGGAAGGGGAGTTACTTTATATCGGTGGTCTCCAACTACGTCCTGAAAAACTACTGGTTGCGCAGACTTGCTGTGTTACTGCAGGGCTGGACCAAAAGCCTGCACACACAGTTGTTCTCCAGGACCTGTATAGAAGAACCCTGCTTTGTAATAACGTGATGTTCACCTATGTGATGTTTGTTGGCCTGCAGGGCTCTCTCCAGAGTGACAGACAGCTGTTGGTATATCTTATGTACGGCTGTCTGGATGTCCATCTGCAGACTCCGCTTGGCTGCTTTAACACCGTCCTGAACCAACACAACATCATTATGAGACAGACACATCCTGTCCTGAACCAACACAACATCATTATGAGACAGACACATCCTGTCCTGAACCAACACAACATCATTATGAGACAGACAGACAGACACATCCTGTCCTGAACCAACACAACATCATTATGAGACAGACAGACACATCCTGTCCTGAACCAACACAACATCATTATGAGACAGACAGACACATCCTGTCCTGAACCAACACAACATCATTATGAGACAGACAGACAGACAGACAGACAGACAGACAGACAGACAGACCCTGTCCTGAACCAACACAACATCATTATGAGACAGACAGACAGACAGACAGACAGACAGACAGACAGACAGAGACAGACAGACAGACAGACAGACAGACAGACAGACAGACAGACAGACAGACACATCCTGTCCTGAACCAACACAACATCATTATGAGACAGACACATCCTGTCCTGAACCAACACAACATCATTATGAGACAGACAGACAGACAGACAGACAGACAGACAGACAGACAGACAGACAGACAGACAGACAGACAGACAGACAGACAGACAGACAGACAGACAGACAGACAGACAGACAGACAGACAGACAGACAGACAGACAGACAGACAGACAGACCCTGTCCTGAACCAACACAACATCATTATGAGATTAGCTGGACATTCTCTCCCTAGTCCCCCCCGTACCTGGTAGTGATGTAGCTGGACATTCTCTCCCTAGTCCCCCCCGTACCTGGTAGTGATGTAGCTGGACATTCTCTCCCTAGTCCCCCCTGTACCTGGTAGTGATGTAGCTGGACATTCTCTCCCTAGTCCCCCCCGTACCTGGTAGTGATGTAGCTGGACACTCTCTCCCTAGTCCCCCCCGTACCTGGTAGTGATGTAGCTGGACATTCTCTCCCTTCAGTCCCCCGGTGCCCACAGTCCCTAGACCGAAACATCCAGCCAGGAACTGTAACCTGACGGAGGTCAGGAGAGAGGAGGACTGGAAGGCAGCGCTGGGGCTGGGTCGACCTCCTGGTCCGCTCCCCCCACCTCCTGCAGCCTGGCTACTCTTCTCCTCCATCCCAGAGATCAGCACCACGATCTGGTGTAGAGCCTCCAGACGTAGCTGTAGGAAACAATGGCACACATCAGTCCTAGAATGAATCAGGTTACAGACATATAGTCAATACTACCTGCACATTGACTCTGTACCGGTACCTCCTGTATATAGCCTCCACATTGACTCTGTACCGTAACACCCTGTATATAGTCTCCACAGTGACTCTGTACCGGTACCCCCCTGTATATAGCCTCCACATTGACTCTGTACCGGTACCTCCTGTATATAGCCTCCACATTGACTCTGTACCGTAACACCCTGTATATAGCCTCCACATTGACTCTGTACCGGTACCCCCCTGTATATATCCTCCAAATTGACTCTGTACCGGTACCCCCTGTATATAGCCTCCACATTGACTCTGTACCGGTACCCCCCTGTATATATCCTCCACATTGACTCTGTACCGGTACCCCCTGTATATAGCCTCCACATTGACTCTGTACCGGTACCCCCCTGTATATAGCCTCCACATTGACTCTGTACCGGTACCCCCTGTATCTATCCTCCACATTGACTCTGTACCGGTACCCCCCTGTATATATCCTCC
>NC_138301.1:54387500-54402500 GCF_965601325.2 Salmo salar
GACCATAGTCTGTACCGCACAGACCAGTCAGTACCGCACAGACCAGAGTCAGTACCGCACAGACCAGAGTCAGTATCACACAGACCACAGTCAGTACCACACAGACCACAGTCAGTACCACACAGACCACAGTCAGTACCACACAGACCACAGTCAGTACCACACAGACCACAGTCAGTACCACAGTCTGTACCACACAGACCATACAGTCTGTACCGCACAGACCCCAGTCTGTACCGCACAGACCACAGTCTGTACCGCACAGACCACAGTCTGTACCGCACAGACCACAGCACAGACCACAGTCTGTACCGCACAGACCATAGTCCTGTACCGCACAGACCAGTCAGTACCGCACAGACCAGAGTCAGTACCGCACAGACCAGAGTCAGTACCGCACAGACCAGAGTCAGTACCACACAGACCACAGTCAGTACCACACAAAACCACAGTCAGTACCGCACAGACCACAGTCAGTACCACACAGACCACACAGACCACAGTCAGTACCACACAGACCACAGTCAGTACCACAGTCTGTACCACACAGACCACAGTCAGTACCACACAGACCACAGTCAGTACCACACAGACCACAGTCAGTACCACACAGACCACACAGACCACAGTCAGTACCACACAGACCACAGTCAGTACCACAGTCTGTACCACACAGACCATACAGTCAGTACCGCACAGACCACAGTCAGTACCGCACAGACCACAGTCAGTACCGCACAGACCACAGTCAGTACCGCACAGACCACAGTCTGTACCGCACAGACCACAGCACAGACCACAGTCTGTACCGCACAGACCAGTCAGTACCGCACAGACCAGTCAGTACCGCACAGACCAGAGTCAGTACCGCACAGACCAGAGTCAGTACCGCACAGACCAGAGTCAGTACCGCACAGACCACACAGACCACAGTCAGTACCACACAGACCACAGTCAGTACCACAGTCTGTACTACACAGACCACAGTCAGTACCACACAGACCACAGTCAGTACCACACAGACCACAGTCAGTACCACACAGACCACACAGACCACAGTCAGTACCACACAGACCATACAGTCAGTACCGCACAGACCATACAGTCAGTACTACACAGACCACAGTCAGTACCACACAGACCACAGTCAGTACCACAGTCAGTACCACACAGACCACAGTCAGTACCACACAGACCATACAGTCAGTACCACACAGACCATACAGTCAGTACCACACAGACCATACAGTCAGTACCACACAGACCATACAGTCAGTACCGCACAGACCATACAGTCAGTACCGCACAGACCATACAGTCAGTACCGCACAGACCACAGTCAGTACCGCACAGACCACAGTCTGTACCGCACAGACCACAGTCTGTACCGCACAGACCACAGTCTGTACCGCACAGACCACAGTCTGTACCGCACAGACCAGAGTCAGTACCGCACAGACCAGAGTCAGTACCGCACAGACCAGAGTCAGTACCGCACAGACCACAGTCAGTACCGCACAGACCACAGTCAGTACCGCACAGACCACAGTCAGTACCGCACAGACCACAGTCTGTACCGCACAGACCAGAGTCAGTACCGCACAGACCAGAGTCAGTACCGCACAGACCACAGTCAGTACCACACAGACCACAGTCAGTACCACACAGACCACAGTCAGTACTACACAGACCACAGTCAGTACTTCACAGACCACAGTCAGTACTACACATAACAGACCAGACAGTCAGTACTACACAGACCAGACAGTCAATACTACACAGACCAGACAGTGAGTACTACACATAACAGACCAGACAGTCAGTACTACACCACAGTCAGTACTACACATAACAGACCAGACAGTCAGTACTACACAGACCAGACAGTCAGTACTACACATAACAGACCAGACAGTCAGTACTACACAGACCAGACAGTCAATACTACACAGACCAGACAGTGAGTACTACACATAACAGACCAGACAGTCAGTACTACACCACAGTCAGTACTACACATAACAGACCAGACAGTCAGTACTACACAGACCAGACAGTCAGTACTACACATAACAGACCAGACAGTCAGTACTACACCACAGTCAGTACTACACATAACAGACCAGACAGTCAGTACTACACAGACCAGACAGTCAGTACTACACAGACCAGACAGTCAGTACTACACAGACCAGACAGTCAGTACTACACATAACAGACCAGACAGGCAGTACTACACATAACAGACCAGACAGTCAGTACTACACATAACAGACCAGACAGTCAGTACTACACATAACAGACCAGACAGTCAGTACTACACATAACAGACCATACAGTCAGTACTACACAGACCAGACCATACAGTCAGTACTACACAGACCAGACAGTCAGTCAGTACTACACAGACCATACAGTCAGTCAGTACTACACAGACCATACAGTCAGTCAGTACTACACAGACCATACAGTCAGTCAGTACTACACAGACCATACAGTCAGTCAGTACTACACAGACCAGACAGTCAGTCAGTACTACACAGACCAGACAGTCAGTCAGTACTACACAGACCAGACAGTCAGTACTACACAGACCAGACAGTCAGTCAGTACTACACAGACCAGACAGTCAGTCAGTACTACACAGACCATACAGTCAGTACTACACAGACCATACAGTCAGTACTACACAGACCAGACAGTCAGTACTACACATAACAGACCAGACAGTCAGTACTACACATAACAGACCAGACAGTCAGTACTACACAGACCATACAGTCAGTACTACACAGACCATACAGTCAGTACTACACAGACCATACAGTCAGTACTACACAGACCATACAGTCAGTACTACACAGACCATACAGTCAGTACTACACATAACAGACCAGACAGTCAGTACTACACATAACAGACCAGACAGTCAGTACTACACAGACCATACAGTCAGTACTACACAGACCATACAGTCAGTACTACACAGACCATACAGTCAGTACTACACAGACCAGACAGTCAGTACTACACAGACCAGACAGTCAGTACTACACAGAACAGACAGTCAGTACTACACAGACCAGACAGTCAGTACTACACATAACAGACCAGACAGGCAGTACTACACATAACAGACCAGACAGGCAGTACTACACATAACAGACCAGACAGTCAGTACTACACATAACAGACCAGACAGTCAGTACTACACATAACAGACCAGACAGTCAGTACTACACATAACAGACCATACAGTCAGTACTACACATAACAGACCATACAGTCAGTACTACACAGACCAGACAGTCAGTCAGTACTACACAGACCAGACAGTCAGTCAGTACTACACAGACCATACAGTCAGTCAGTACTACACAGACCATACAGTCAGTCAGTACTACACAGACCAGACAGTCAGTCAGTACTACACAGACCAGACAGTCAGTACTACACATAACAGACCAGACAGTCAGTACTACACATAACAGACCAGACAGTCAGTACTACACATAACAGACCAGACAGTCAGTACTACACATAACAGACCAGACAGTCAGTACTACACATAACAGACCAGACAGTCAGTACTACACATAACAGACCATACAGTCAGTACTACACATAACAGACCATACAGTCAGTACTACACATAACAGACCATACAGTCAGTACTACACAGACCAGACAGTCAGTCAGTACTACACAGACCATACAGTCAGTCAGTACTACACAGACCATACAGTCAGTCAGTACTACACAGACCATACAGTCAGTCAGTACTACACAGACCAGACAGTCAGTCAGTACTACACAGACCAGACAGTCAGTCAGTACTACACAGACCAGACAGTCAGTCAGTACTACACAGACCAGACAGTCAGTCAGTACTACACAGACTAGACAGTCAGTCAGTACTACACAGACCAGACAGTCAGTCAGTACTACACAGACCAGACAGTCAGTCAGTACTACACAGACCAGACAGTCAGTCAGTACTACACAGACCAGACAGTCAGTCAGTACTACACAGACCATACAGTCAGTCAGTACTACACAGACCATACAGTCAGTACTACACAGACCAGACAGTCAGTACTACACAGACCAGACAGTCAGTACTACACATAACAGACCAGACAGTCAGTACTACACATAACAGACCAGACAGTCAGTACTACACAGACCATACAGTCAGTACTACACAGAGCAGACAGTCAGTACTACACAGACCATACAGTCAGTACTACACAGACCAGACAGTCAGTACTACACAGACCAGACAGTCAGTACTACACAGAGCAGACAGTCAGTACTACACAGACCATACAGTCAGTACTACACAGAGCAGACAGTCAGTACTACACAGAGCAGACAGTCAGTACTACACAGACCATACAGTCAGTACTACACAGAACAGACAGTCAGTACTACACAGAACAGACAGTCAGTACTACACAGACCAGACCAGTCAGTCATAGAAGTTGTGTTGTTCTGACCTGGTCTTGAAGCCCGTCCCGTCCTGCTGTCCCTGGCCGGCTGACTGGAAGGTTCCGTGTCCCTCGTCCTGCTGTTTCCCCAGTTCCCCCTGTACAGGGCTGACCCCCAGCAGCAGCAGAGCACAGCGGTGGACCACTGAGTTACAGGCGGCTGTGTACAGGTCCTGTCCCTCAGGCAGCCCTGTACAGCTGTCTCTCCTGTGCTGCTCCTCCTGGGATGTCGTGGCCTCCTCCTCCCCTAATAACAATAACACATTATTAATATAGAAAGGGTGATTTCACTGAGGAGAAATGGTGTGCTTGCTTCAGCTGGACAAAACCATCAGTCTGAAGAACGTTGAATATTTAGAGTGGTCTGTAGCAAGCATATGTAATCAATAATACATAGATATTTTAAAGTGCTTTTATAAAACCTAAACCAAAGGCCTTTTACAATAAGCAACTATACGTTAAACAAAAACAACAGCAAACAAAAACTACAAGTCACTTTGGATAAAAGTATCTGCTAAATGGCAGATACATGTTATGTGATATTATACTGAAAATAACCTTCCCCTCCTCCTCATAGCTACATATTATATTATACTGAAAATAACCTTCCCCTCCTCCTCATAGCTACATATTATATTATACTGAAAATAACCTTCCCACCTCCTCATAGCTACATATTATATTATACTGAAAATAACCTTCCCACCTCCTCATAGCTACATATTATATTATACTGAAAATAACCTTCCCACCTCCTCATAGCTACATATTATATTATACTGAAAATAACCTTCCCACCTCCTCATAGCTACATATTATATTATACGGAAAATAACCTTCCCCTCCTCCTCATAGCTACATATTATATTATACTGAAAATAACCTTCCCCTCCTCCTCATAGCTACATATTATATTACACTGAAAATAACCTTCCCCTCCTCCTCATAGCTACATATTATATTATACTGAAAATAACCTTCCCCTCCTCCTCATAGCTACATATTATATTATACTGAAAATAACCTTCCCACCTCCTCATAGCTACATATTATATTATACTGAAAATAACCTTCCCCTCCTCCTCATAGCTACATATTATATTATACTGAAAATAACCTTCCCCTCCTCCTCATAGCTACATATTATATTATACTGAAAATAACCTTCCCACCTCCTCATAGCTACATATTATATTATACTGAAAATAACCTTCCCCTCCTCCTCATAGCTACATATTATATTATACTGAAAATAACCTTCCCACCTCCTCATAGCTACATATTATATTATACTGAAAATAACCTTCCCCTCCTCCTCATAGCTACATATTATATTATACTGAAAATAACCTTCCCCTCCTCCTCATAGCTACATATTATATTATACGGAAAATAACCTTCCCCTCCTCCTCATAGCTACATATTATATTATACTGAAAATAACCTTCCCACCTCCTCATAGCTACATATTATATTATACTGAAAATAACCTTCCCACCTCCTCATAGCTACATATTATATTATACTGAAAATAACCTTCCCCTCCTCCTCATAGCTACATATTATATTATACTGAAAATAACCTTCCCACCTCCTCATAGCTACATATTATATTATACTGAAAATAACCTTCCCCTCCTCCTCATAGCTACATATTATATTATACTGAAAATAACCTTCCCCTCCTCCTCATAGCTACATATTATATTATACTGAAAATAACCTTCCCCTCCTCCTCATAGCTACATATTATATTATACTGAAAATAACCTTCCCACCTCCTCATAGCTACATATTATATTATACTGAAAATAACCTTCCCCTCCTCCTCATAGCTACATATTATATTATACTGAAAATAACCTTCCCCTCCTCCTCATAGCTACATATTATATTATACTGAAAATAACCTTCCCCTCCTCATAGCTACATATTATATTATACGGAAAATAACCTTCCCCTCCTCCTCATAGCTACATATTATATTATACTGAAAATAACCTTCCCACCTCCTCATAGCTACATATTATATTATACTGAAAATAACTATCCCACCTCCTCATAGCTACATATTATATTATACTGAAAATAACCTTCCCACCTCCTCATAGCTACATATTATATTATACTGAAAATAACCTTCCCACCTCCTCATAGCTACATATTATATTATACTGAAAATAACCTTCCCCTCCTCCTCATAGCTACATATTATATTATACTGAAAATAACCTTCCCCTCCTCCTCATAGCTACATATTATATTATACTGAAAATAACCTTCCCCTCCTCATAGCTACATATTATATTATACGGAAAATAACCTTCCCCTCCTCCTCATAGCTACATATTATATTATACTGAAAATAACCTTCCCACCTCCTCATAGCTACATATTATATTATACTGAAAATAACCTTCCCCTCCTCCTCATAGCTACATATTATATTATACTGAAAATAACCTTCCCACCTCCTCATAGCTACATATTATATTATACTGAAAATAACCTTCCCCTCCTCCTCATAGCTACATATTATATTATACGGAAAATAACCTTCCCCTCCTCCTCATAGCTACATATTATATTATACTGAAAATAACCTTCCCCTCCTCCTCATAGCTACATATTATATTATACGGAAAATAACCTTCCCCTCCTCCTCATAGCTACATATTATATTATACTGAAAATAACCTTCCCCTCCTCATAGCTAAATATTATATTATACTGAAAATAACCTTCCCCTCCTCCTCATAGCTACATATTATATTATACTGAAAATAACCTTCCCCTCCTCCTCATAGCTACATATTATATTATACTGAAAATAACCTTCCCCTCCTCCTCATAGCTACATATTATATTATACTGAAAATAACCTTCCCACCTCCTCATAGCTACATATTATATTATACTGAAAATAACCTTCCCCTCCTCCTCATAGCTACATATTATATTATACTGAAAATAACCTTCCCCTCCTCCTCATAGCTACATATTATATTATACTGAAAATAACCTTCCCACCTCCTCATAGCTACATATTATATTATACTGAAAATAACCTTCCCCTCCTCCTCATAGCTACATATTATATTATACTGAAAATAACCTTCCCACCTCCTCATAGCTACATATTATATTATACTGAAAATAACCTTCCCCTCCTCCTCATAGCTACATATTATATTATACTGAAAATAACCTTCCCCTCCTCCTCATAGCTACATATTATATTATACTGAAAATAATCTTCCCCTCCTCATAGCTACATATTATATTATACTGAAAATAACCTTCCCCTCCTCATAGCTACATATTATATTATACGGAAAATAACCTTCCCACCTCCTCATAGCTACATATTATATTACACTGAAAATAACCTTCCCCACCTCCTCATAGCTACATATTATATTATACTGAAAATAACCTTCCCCACCTCCTCATAGCTACATATTATATTATACTGAAAATAACCTTCCCACCTCCTCATAGCTACATATTATATTATACTGAAAATAACCTTCCCACCTCCTCATAGCTACATATTATATTATACTGAAAATAACCTTCCCCTCCTCCTCATAGCTACATATTATATTATACTGAAAATAACCTTCCCCTCCTCCTCATAGCTACATATTATATTATACTGAAAATAACCTTCCCCTCCTCATAGCTACATATTATATTATACGGAAAATAACCTTCCCCTCCTCCTCATAGCTACATATTATATTATACTGAAAATAACCTTCCCACCTCCTCATAGCTACATATTATATTATACTGAAAATAACCTTCCCCTCCTCCTCATAGCTACATATTATATTATACTGAAAATAACCTTCCCACCTCCTCATAGCTACATATTATATTATACTGAAAATAACCTTCCCCTCCTCCTCATAGCTACATATTATATTATACGGAAAATAACCTTCCCCTCCTCCTCATAGCTACATATTATATTATACTGAAAATAACCTTCCACTCCTCCTCATAGCTACATATTATATTATACTGAAAATAACCTTCCCACCTCCTCATAGCTACATATTATATTATACTGAAAATAACCTTCCCCTCCTCCTCATAGCTACATATTATATTATACTGAAAATAACCTTCCCCTCCTCATAGCTACATATTATATTATACTGAAAATAACCTTCCCCTCCTCCTCATAGCTACATATTATATTATACTGAAAATAACCTTCCCCTCCTCCTCATAGCTACATATTATATTATACTGAAAATAACCTTCCCCTCCTCCTCATAGCTACATATTATATTATACTGAAAATAACCTTCCCACCTCCTCATAGCTACATATTATATTATACTGAAAATAACCTTCCCCTCCTCCTCATAGCTACATATTATATTATACTGAAAATAACCTTCCCCTCCTCCTCATAGCTACATATTATATTATACTGAAAATAACCTTCCCCTCCTCATAGCTACATATTATATTATACTGAAAATAACCTTCCCCTCCTCATAGCTACATATTATATTATACGGAAAATAACCTTCCCACCTCCTCATAGCTACATATTATATTACACTGAAAATAACCTTCCCCACCTCCTCATAGCTACATATTATATTATACTGAAAATAACCTTCCCACCTCCTCATAGCTACATATTATATTATACTGAAAATAACCTTCCCCTCCTCCTCATAGCTACATATTATATTATACTGAAAATAACCTTCCCACCTCCTCATAGCTACATATTATATTATACTGAAAATAACCTTCCCACCTCCTCATAGCTACATATTATATTATACTGAAAATAACTATCCCCTCCTCCTCATAGCTACATATTATATTACACTGAAAATAACCTTCCCCTCCTCCTCATAGCTACATATTATATTATACTGAAAATAACCTTCCCCTCCTCCTCATAGCTACATATTATATTATACTGAAAATAACCTTCCCCTCCTCCTCATAGCTACATATTATATTATACTGAAAATAACCTTCCCCTCCTCCTCATAGCTACATATTATATTATACTGAAAATAACCTTCCCACCTCCTCATAGCTACATATTATATTATACTGAAAATAACCTTTTCCTCCTCCACCTCCACCTCCTTCCCTTACCTCCCCCTCCTCTACCCCCTCCACCCCCACCACCTCCTCCTTACCTTACCTCCCCCTCACCTACCCCTTCCTCCTCCATCTCCACCTCCTCCTCCCCTTACCTCCCCCAACTCCTCCTCCTCTGCTTCCTCCTGAGGTCAGGCCTCCCCCGGCGCTGCTGCTGGCCCTCTCCCTTTCTCGGCTCCTCGCCGCCTCCCGCGCTGAGAGGAAACATTGAAAGATTTCTGTGCCGTGCGACAGACAGACACAGAGAGACATCACACAGGGCGCCGGGTTAAAGGAAGCTGCGCGTTAAACCACGCTGTGACGTAGGTTAATGAAGCTCTAACCCATGCTAGTCCTGCTGGACTACAGTAAGACTCATTCAAGGCTGTATAACCCAGGTCCCCTTGTCCTATCCCTGTACCTTTGGGTGCCCATTGGTCGGCTAGGTGGAGCCATAGCCCTACTATTGATTACAGCTATAGGGTTTGAACTGGTAGCACCGTAGGGTCAGAGGTCAGGAGAAGAGCTAGGTGCTATTTGAAGTCCTCACAGATTTGTTTTGGAGCAAATTCCCTTTAAATTTTTACAAACATCAAATCAAATATTATTGGGACTGAACTTGTCCAAGGGCCAGTAGGAGGGTCCCAACTGTTCTCCTTGTCGTAGCCAGAGTTACAGAGACAGATGTAAATAACAGTGGCAAGCAGCAACGAGGTCAAAACCCGCCAAACTGGTACACACTGCAGGTCAACTCCACGCTGAATGTGTGTTTTCAGCTGTTACTGAAGCCGTTAACTGTAGTTTCCTTCATCACCTCTTCAGTTTGTAGTAATAACCTTTAGTCTACACTGCTATCACATCCACATCCTGTCACTAGAAATACAACCCCGGTGTGCAACAGAGACCAAAGTCTGATTGTGGTTAGTTTGTACTGTCACATTACCCAGGACCATGGTTGGCTCAGTTAACTGACCATGCTTTAGACTCTATATGGACCAAAGGTCACAGTAACATCAAAACTAGCAACCATCTTCTCCCTCTCCCATGCATTCACTCCCTGCATGTGCTCTTCAGTGTTTTAAACATATTCAGTCCAAGTGAATTCAGGGAGGAAGAGGAAGAGGAAGATGAGTCTGCTAGGTAGCAGTGTGTTCAGTGACAGCCTATTCAGTGTGTGTCTTGGTAGGAGTACATTCAGTAAGAGTGTTGTGTCCATGCAGTAAAGTGAACTACTCACTCCCAGCGGTCATGACTTCGTGCTCTCTCTCCTCCTCTTCCTCATCCTGCTCCTGATGCACATCCTCCCTTTCTCGGTCCGTCCTCTCTTCTAGCTCCGCCTCCTCGTCGATGGTCCTCGTGAACGAGTGCTCCTGGGGGTCCATCTCCAGCGAGTCCTGATTGTCTGAAATCTGATCGGGCACAACACCGAACACCCGTTAAAAGTGTTGTCACGATATCAGAATTTCAGGTTTAGTATCACGATACTCGATACCGAAACAAAACCTCAACGATACCACGGCCAACAAATGATGCGTTTTAGTTTAAGGGTTGATTTGGAATAAGGCAGTAGACCCTGAGGATGTTTTATGGACCAGCGGACCAGTTACTGAAGTGTCTAGGATGTAGGGGATTAAGGGTTGATTTGGAATAAGGCAGTTGACCCTGAGGATGTTTTATGGACCAGCGGACCAGTTACTGAAGTGTCTAGGATGTAGGGGGTTAAGGGTTGATTTGGAATAAGGCAGTAGACCCTGAGGATGTTTTATGGACCAGCGGACCAGTTACTGAAGTGTCTAGGATGTAGGGGGTTAAGAATTGATTTGGAATAAGGCAGTAGACCCTGAGGTGGAACTGAAAGGATGTTGTATGGACCAGCGGACCAGTTACTGAAGAAGAGCCAGGTCCCTTACCCTCCTCTCCCGGGAAGACGAGCGTGTCTGGATGACGTCCATGTTCTTGCAGGCTAGCAGGCGGTTCCTGACCTTGTAGACACTACGGTACACCTCAGCCAGCGTCTTACACGGCTGGTACCTGGTGGAAACACATACACAGACACACTGACTGGTGAACCAAGCGTGCCACATCAAATAGACAATGCATGTGCAGTAGCATAGACCAACACTCTCCAGAATAAGTATGTGTCAAATGGCACCATATAGGGTGCCAGAGCCCTACTGACCCTGGTTTAAAGTAGTGCACTATATAGGGAATAGGGTGCCAGAGTCCTACGGACCCTGGTCTAAAGTAGTGCACTATATTGGAAATAGGGTGCCAGAGTCCTACTGACCCTGGTCTAAAGTAGTGCACTATATAGGGAATAGGGTGCCATTGGGAAGGCAGAACCATGATGGGTGTGCAGTAGTATTACCTGCCCTCTCCACAGGCTTGGCCCAGCAGGCCGGTATGCTTCAGTAGAGCAGCCAGGACAAACCTGGACACTGTGTCCAATAAGGTCTCATTACAGAGAGAGGCATTGTCCCAGTCTGGAACACAAGACAAATACATGGATATTACTACATATTACAGCAGGAATAATACTCTGGTTATTCTAAACTACACCGTCATGAAACAAAGATGGATGCTGATTCTCCATTACACTGAATGAACTGAAAAACTGAATAGACTGATTAAACTGTGGGAGCATTTAACAGAGAGCGAGCATCACTCAATAAACTGTGGGAGCATTCAACAGAGAGCGAGCATCACTCAATAAACTGTGGGAGCATTCAACAGAGAACGGGCATCACTCAATAAACTGTGGGAGCATTCAACAGAGAGCGAGCATCACTCAATAAACTGTGGGAGCATTCAACAGAGAGTGAGCATCACTCAATAAACTGTGGGAGCATTCAATAGAGAGCGAGCATCACTCAATAAACTGTGGGAGCATTCAATAGAGAGCAGGCATCACTCAAAAAACGGAATACACTGTGGGAGCATTTAACAGAGAGCGGGAATCACTCAAACTGAATAAACTGTGGGAGAATTTAACAGAGAGCGGGAATCACTCAATAAACTGAATAAACTGTGGGAGCATTTAACAGATAGCGGGCATCACTCAATAAACTGAATACACCGTGGGAGCATTTAACAGATAGTGGGATTCACTCAATAAACTGTGGGAGCATTTAACAGAGAGCGGGCATCACTCAATAAACTGAATAAACTGTGGGAGAATTTAACTGAGAGCGGGAATCAGTCAATAAACTGAATACACTGTGGGAGCATTCAACAGACAGTGGGCATCACTCAATAAACTGTGGGAGAATTTAACAGAGAGCGGGCATCACTCAAACTGAATACACTGTGGGAGCATTCAACAGACAGTGGGCATCATTCAATAAACTGTGGGAGCATTTAACAGAGAGTGGGAATCACTCAATAAACTGAATAAACTGTGGGAGAATTTAACAGAGAGCGGGCATCACTCAATAAACTGTGGGAGCATTCAATAGAGAGCGAGCATCACTCAATAAACTGTGGGAGCATTTAACAGAGAGCGGGCATCACACAAACTGTGGGAGAATTTAACAGAGAGCGAGCATCACTCAATAAACTGTGGGAGAATTCAATAGAGAGCGAGCATCACTCAATAAACTGTGGGAGCATTCAATAGAGAGCGAGCATCACTCAATAAACTGTGGGAGCATTCAATAGAGAGCGAGCATCACTCAATAAACTGTGGGAGCATTCAATAGAGAGCGAGCATCACTCAATAAACTGTGGGAGCATTCAATAGAGAGCGAGCATCACTCAATAAACTGTGGGAGCCTTCAACAGAGAGCGAGCATCACTCAATAAACTGTGGGAGCATTTAACAGAGAGCGGGCATCACTCAATAAACTGTGGGAGAATTTAACAGAGAGCGGGCATCACTCAATAAACTGTGGGAGCATTTAACAGAGAGCGAGCATCACTCAATAAACTGTGGGAGCATTCATTCATGACGTTTTTGAACCTTGCATCTGGAAGTAACAGGATGTGCGTCCACTACTTGTGAACGATTCTACTATTGTTATACAATCCACACCATTTCAGTAATGTATTATAGTTCATCCACATATAATCCACACCATTTCAGTAATGTATTATAGTTCATCCACATATAATCCACACCACTTCAGTAATGTATTATAGTTCATCCACATATAATCCACACCATTTCAGTAATGTATTATAGTTCATCCACATATAATCCACACCATTTCAGTAATGTATTATAGTTCATCCACATATAATCCACACCATTTCAGTAATGTATTATAGTTCATCCACATATAATCCACACCATTTCAGTAATGTATTATAGTTCATCCACATATAATCCACACCATTTCTGTAATGTATTATAGTTCATCCACATATAATCCACACCATTTCAGTAATGTATTATAGTTCATCCACATATAATCCACACCATTTCTGTAATGTATTATAGTTCATCCAGAAACAATCCACACCATTTCTGTAATGTATTATAGTTCATCCAGAAACAATCCACACCATTTCTGTAATGTATTATAGTTCATCCAGAAACAATCCACACCATTTCTGTAATGTATTATAGTTCATCCTCTTGTACCTTTGCTGGTGGCGTAGTCCTGCATGTTGCTCCAGAGACCGTTGGTGGGTTCTTTAGTGGAGCCCAGGGCCAGCTCTACTAGGATGCTGATATCTGCTCTCAGAGTACAGTCAAATGGTTTCTGCTCCTCATTACCTGAGAGGGCCTCCTCTAACAGCCAGCTGATGCAGTTATCTAAGGCACATACAAACACAATACAGGCCATCACTGTCAGCAAATAAATGAAACAGATCAGAATAAAAATAAAACCAGATAGGACCACTGATAGAGTTATCTAGAGGGAGGTCACCAGATAGGACCACTGATACAGTTATCTAGAGGGAGGTCACCAGATAGGACCACTGATACAGTTATCTAGAGGGAGGTCACCAGATAGGACCACTGATACAGTTATCTAGAGGGAGGTCACCAGATAGGACCACTGATACAGTTATCTAGAGGGAGGTCACCAGATAGGACCACTGATACAGTTATCTAGAGGGAGGTCACCAGATAGGACCACTGATACAGTTATCTAGAGGGAGGTCACCAGATAGGACCACTGATACAGTTATCTAGAGGGAGGTCACCAGATAGGACCACTGATACAGTTATCTAGAGGGAGGTCACCAGATAGGACCACTGATACAGTTATCTAGAGGGAGGTCACCAGATAGGACCACTGATACAGTTATCTAGAGGGAGGTCACCAGATAGGACCACTGATACAGTTATCTAGAGGGAGGTCACCAGATAGGACCACTGATACAGTTATCTAGAGGGAGGTCACCAGATAGGACCACTGATACAGTTATCTAGAGGGAG